>NC_057864.1:368883181-369185324 GCF_019393635.1 Dromiciops gliroides | reverse complement strand
ATGCTTTAGAGCAATTTAAAAAGCAGAGTAATTAAAGCACTAAAGCACATGAATTCGACGAATTTTAATCGAAAAGCCCTACATTGCACCCGTCACAATACTTCATATTAATAAACAACCCCATTTTCCGCATCAAACTCCACGCATTTCTTTTGTTTCCTTCTGATTTTTAATTGACATCTCCGTCCTTTTTTTTCCTTTAGGGTGAAAGGGGTTTGATTATAAGCCAAACAGAATACCAAACAGAAGTGGTACCACGTAGGTTACTCTCTGAGCTCTCTCTCTCTCTCTCTCTCTCTCTCTCTCTCTCTCTCTCTCTCTCTCTCTCTCTCTCTCTCTCTCTCACACACACACACACACACACACACACACACACACACACACACTCCTTCACTCCTTCCCCCTCCCCCCCCCCCCCCGCCTGTGCCTTTAAAAAAAAAAAAGCTACCCCCTGCCACCATCCCCCCAGGAAACCTTCTACCCTTGAATGTGAGGCTGAGAACCTCCCTGAGCTGCGGAGGATGCTAGGGTGCAGCTGAGAGTCACCGAGAAGCCGCCGCTAACTGTGTCAAGGCAGATTCCTGGACGTCTCAGGCACGATTCCCTCCGGAGAAGTTGTACGGTTCCGGGCCCCCAGCCCCGCAGGCTCAGGATGGACCAGCCTCTGCCTCCCGAGAGCAGCTTAACTTCAGGTAGTTGGGAAGTAGTGTAGTGTGGCTTTTAAAAGGCTTCCGAACCGGCTTATTCCCTTCCCTCCGTGAAGAAAAGTCCCGAGGCTGTGGGACAGCTTTGGGATCCTTTAGTCCCCAGAAAAGTCCTAATGACTTTGCTCACAAATAAAGTCATTTACCGTGGGATACTGTGGGTGTTGGGATAGATGATTTTTGAATCCCCCTGTACCCAGACGTGCACGCACGCACTTGTCTCCCAACAGGGAATTTTGGCAAGGAAACTGTGTTTCATATTATCTCTCCTCGCTTCCCCTGCATTCTACTACTCCTTTCCTATTCCCTCTCCTCACTCCGCCCCCCGTCCCCGTCCCCGTCCCCGCTCCGCCTCCCCCCCCCCCCCCCCCCCCGCTTCTTTTTTTTTTTTTCTATGATACCTTCCAGACTTGTTCAGTAGTGCCTATCCCAGATTTGCTAGTGTGTAGCAAGTGTTTGGGGTATAGCGTTTAATTTTGTTTCTTTTTTTCTTTTTGATGAATTTCACGGATATCCGGGTTTATGCAAATGAAATTGTTTCCCTCAAGGTTTCTCTCATTGGGTCATTCTAGTTATTTAACTAAGCAATGCAACTTGTTGAATCATTCAGGGAAAACAGGGGCTGCTACTGTTTCTGCATGAACGACAGTTTCTTAGTAACTGACCCGAAAAGTTCTTGCAGCTTTTAGACTACATAAAAAATCAGTTCTGAAAATAAAAGCTAAATTAAAAGATTGTTGTTGTTCAGTCGTTTCTGGCTCTTCTTGACTCCATATGGGTTTTTGTTTTTGTTTTTGTTTTTTGGCAAAAATCCAGGAGTGGTTTGCCATTTCATTCTCCAGCTCATTTTACAAATGAGGAACCTGAGGTAGAGTTAAGTAACCTGCTCAAGGCCACTCAGCTATCAAGTATCTGAGATGAATTTGAACTCAGGTCTAGTTCTTTCTGACTGCTGGCCTGGCACTCAATCTACTTGGCTATCTAGCTGCCCTAATTAAAAGGTGCATGAGCACAACTAGTTTGAATGTGATAGTCCTGAAAATAAAAGCGAGATTAAAAGGTGGATGAGTATATTAACTTGTGTCAATTATTGTTTTCATTTGCCTGTCTCCTACAAAAAAAAAAACAAATTAGAGAAATAATTTTCATAATGTCTCCTACAAGAAAAACCAGATCGGAGACAGACAGGAAAAACATAGTACCAGTTTATTTGTCCCAAGAACAAGCATGAATCATGTGGAGACCTCTTCTAAAAAAGGAACTCCAAGACCCCTTTTTCTGAGTATATAAGGTTTCTTTGCTCACTGGTTACAGGGTGTTACCAATTTCATTAGCATGATACAAATCAACCCAAAAGCCAATACAAGAATGGATGTAATGCAAAGCAGTTTTAACAATTTCAGTTTTAACAAGTTTGTAGGACATATAGAAACTATTCCAAAAAGGAGTTTAGCCAGGATGAGGATGCCCAGATGTCCCCACAAGATAGAGAGTTACTATCCTGAGGAAAGAAGTCACCAGGTAGAGACTTATCTGCTAGCTATCTGTGTTCAGTTTGAAGTTCAGTCGAAGGGCATTTTGCTCCTATTACTCCACGGTTTCATAAAATACTTTTGGATAATAAGGCAACTCCATCAAATCCAGGTGGTCCATACGTTCTTATTAACACTTGTGTGAATGTGATAGTTTTCAAAATAAAAGCTAAATTAAAAGGTGTACACATGGTTACTGTGTAAATATAATTTATATAATTTCATATATACATATATAATCAATATATTGTTTCCCTTTTCAAGGGGTTAGAGGAAGAGAATTTGGAACTCAAAACATTGTAAAATGAATGTTATTTTTTTTACTTGTTATTGGGAAATATTTAATAAAATAAAAAATATTTTAAAATAATAAGTTAAAAGGTATATGATTATATTAAATAATTTGAATTTCATGACTTCCAGATTTCTAATAATTTTTTTGCTGAAGAATACTCTTCTCCCCTGTATTTCTTCCATTTGATTTTACTTATTTGCCTGTACCCTCATTTTTCTTGATGCCTTTATTTTTTTTAAATCATAAAAGTATTTTATTTTTTTCTAGTTATATGTAAAGATTGTTTTCAACATTTGTTTTCATAAGATTTTTAGTTCCAAATTTTTCTCCCTCTCTCCCTTCCCTCCCTCCTCCTCAAGATAGAAAGCAATCTGATATAGGTTATATATGTACAATCACATTAAACATATTTCTGCATTATTCATGTTGTGAAAGAACCAGAACAAAAGGGAAAAACCTTTAAAAAAAAAAGGTAGAAACAATATGGTCCAATTTGCATTGAGAATCCACAGTTCTTTTTTTTTTACTTCTCTGGATGTGGAGAGCATTTTCCATCATGAGTCCCTTGGATCATTGTATTTCGGAGAAGAGTTAAGTCTATCACAGTTGACCATTGCACAATGTTTCTGTTACTGTGTACAATGTTCTCCTGATTCTGCTCAATTTACTCAGCATCAGTCCACTTAAGTCTTTCCAGGTTTTTCTGAAATCTGCCTGCTCATCATTTCTTACAGCACAATAGTATTCCATTGCATTCATATACCACAACTTGTTCAGCCATTCCCTAATTGATAGGCATTCCTCGATTTCCATTTCATTGCCACCACAAAGAGCTGCTATAAATATTTTTGTACATGTGGGTCCTTTTCTCTTTTTTATTATCTTTTTTGGGATACAGACCTAGTAGTGGTATTCCTGGGTCAAGGGGTACGCACAGTCCCATAGCTCTTTGGGCATAGTTCCAAATTGCTCTCCAGAATACCTGAATCCCGAATGAAAAATTAATCCATTCTAGCATATGAAACTGGTCAAAAAAAAAAAAGGATTTGTAAATTCCTCAGAGCAAAACTTAGAAATATATTCACCTGTTTTAGGGCATTACTAAAGACTGTATAGGGCAACAACTAGGTGGTACAGTGGATAGTGTGCCTAGTCTAATATCAGGGAAGTCTGAGTTCAAATCCAGGTTCAGACTTACCAGCTATTTGACCCTGGGCAAGTCACTTTGCCCTGTTTGCCTCCATTCCTCCTCTACAAAATGAACTAGAGAAGGAAATAGCAAACCTCTCCAGTGTCTTTGCCAAGGAAACCCCAAATGGGGTTACAAAGAGTAGAACAAAACTGAACAACAACAAAGAATATGTCTTATTTATAATGTTCCCTTTACTTTTTCCCCCAACTTTTTTTAATATTTTATTTTTCCCCAATTACATGTAAAAACAATTTTTTAACATTTGCAGGTTTGGGGGCAGGTAGATGGCGAAGTGGATAGTGCACTGGACCAGGAGTCAGGAGTACCTGAGTTCAAATGCAGCCTCAGACACTTAATACTTAACTAGCTGTGTGACCCTGGGCAAGTCACTTAACCCCAATTCCCTCACTAAAAAAAATACACACACATATATAGATGTATTGAAAGAAACAGAGACAGAGAGACATAGAAAAGCTAATGTGTAAATATATTGACTAGTAGTACCTCAATTTATGTAACCTCAGAATGTTTGTATTTAAGATGATGGCCAGCCAGAGGTTATCAGAGAAGAATCTAGACATCTTTCAAAAGAACAGCTTTCTACACTTATATCTGCTGCTTCCATTAATTTGGGATCAATGATGTGCTATTCAATTCTGGGACCATTTTTCCCTAATGAGGTAAGAGGTTTTTCATATATCGCCCCCCCCCAAAAAAAAAGGACAGAAAGACAGAGGTTAGTGTTGAATTTTATTGTCCACGTAAGAAAAAAAGTCATATGTAGTACTTGATATGGTGTAGAACCTTCATATATGTTAGAATAAATATCAGTAGTCAAAATCTTATTAAAAATTAATTAATTGGGGCAGCTAGATGGCGCAGTGGATAGAGCACCAGCCCTGGAGTCAGGAGGACCTGAGTTCAAATCCGGCCCGCAGACACTTGACATTTACTAGCTGTGTGACCCTGGGCAAGTCACTTTACCCTCACTGCCCTGCAACAAAAACAAACAATTAATTAATCAATCAATTAATTAATTAATTTGTTTTGATTATTTTTCCAATTACATGTAAAGATGTTTTTTTGAGTTCCAGATTTTTCTCCCACCCTCCCTCCCCTCCCCCCTCCTGAGGACAGCAAACAATTTGGTGTAGGTTATACATTACAATCATGTTAAACATATTTCCCCATTAGTCATGTTGTAAGAGAAGAATCAGAACAAATGGAAAAAATGTAAGAGAGAACAAGAACAAGAACAAAAAGGAACACCAGAAGTGAAAATAGTATGCTTCAATCTGCATTTAGACTCCATAGTTCTTTTTCTGAATGTGGAGAGCATTTTCTACTGTACGTCTTTTGGCATTGTCTTGAATCATTGCATTGCTGAGAAGAATGAAGTCTATTACAGTTGATTATCTCACAATGCTGTTGATACTGTGTTCTCTTGGTTCTGCTCATTTCATTCAGCATCAATTCATATAGGTCTTCCCAGGTTTTTCTGAAATCCTTCTGCTTATCGTTTCTTACAGCACAGTAGTATTCCATTACATTCATATACCACAACTTGTTTAGCCATTCCCCAATTGATGGGCATCCCTCAATTTCCAGTTCTTTGCATGGTCCCAAATTGCTTTCCAGAATGGTTGGATCAGTCCACCGCTCCACCAGCAGTGCAGTCATTAATCCCAGTTCCTTTGCCCTCTGGAATATCATATTACAAACCCTCTGATCCTTTAATGTTGAAGCTGCCAGGTCCTGTGTAATTCTAATTGTTGTTCCTTGATATTTAAATTGTTCCTTTGTGGCTGCTGGCAATATTTTCTCCTTTATTTGATTTTTTTGGAATTAAGCTATGATATTCCTTGGAGTTTTCCTTTTGGGGTCTCTTTTAGGAGGTGATCAGTGGATTCTTTCAATGACTGCTTTTTCTGGTTGTAAGACCTTGGGGCAGTTCTCTTTGATAATGTCCTGAAATATGCTGTCTAGGTTCTTTTTTTGATCATGGTCTTCAGGTCATTAGATTATTCTTATATTGTCCCTTCTGGATCTATTTTCCAGGTCTGTTGTTTTTCTGAAGAGGTATTTTACATTTTCTTCTACTTTTATGTTCTTTTGATTCTGCTTTACTTCTTCCTGTTGTTTCATTGAGTCATTATCTTCCATCTGCTCAATTCTGATTCCTAGGGAATTAGTCTCCTTTTCTAGCTTTCCAATTGTATTTTTAAGGCATTATTTTCTTTTTCGAAGCTATTGACTTTCTCTTGTATAATTCTCATTTTCCCCCCCAATTTTTCTTCTTCCTCTCTTATTTGGTTTATAAAATCCTTTTTGAGCTCTTCCAGGAGAGCTTTTTGGTCTTGAGACTAATTCTTCTTCCCCTTTAAGGCTTCAAATGTTGGAGTTTTATCATTGTTTTCTTCCTCTGAGTTTATGTTTTTATCCTCCCTGTCACCATCTTAATTGTCAATGGTAAGGGTTCTTTTTTGTTTCTTTTTCATATTTTTATTTAATTTTAGCCTCTTTTGTACCTTTTAAGGTTGAGTTCTGCTCCTGGGGTACACCATGCACTGTCCTGAGCTTCTTTCACTGCGGACCAGGGGCCAGGTCACCAGCTTTCTGCTCTGAGGAATCTGCAGCTTTTGTCTTCTCACTGCACTGTAGTGGCCCAGCTTAGTTGGGCCTGTTGAGTAGCTGATATCCCAGCTTTCAGATTGCCTTCTGCGATGGGGTTGGAGGCCTCACAGATGGCCTGCTGTGCCACTGGCTTGCTAGGTTAGGACCACGGATCCTCTATGCTCAACTATGCTCCCCTTTTACCCAGATGAAACAGACCTTTCCTGAAAATCTTCTAGGTTATCTTAACTTGGAAGATTGTTTCATTCAGTTGTTATTGTTTTTGTTTTGCATGTTTTGCAGCTCCAGAATCTGTTGAGAGGCATAATTTAATGTTGCTGAGGGAAGTGGTCAAAATCTTAACTTAGCAAAAAGATATTAAACCATGTGAGAAGCTCACTTATCTCAATCAATAGAGAACTAAGATTTCATTGCAATAGGGAACTCTTAGATAAGGGAAACTCCCTTTACCAATCATTTCAGGTGGGTATCTTCTCTGCAACTTAATATTCTCAGAGAATTGTCTAGAGAACTGAAAGATATAATGACTTGTCCATGGTCACATAGCCAGAATTTCTTTCTTTTTTGTAGAGCAGTGAGGGTTAAGTGATTTGCCTAGGGTCACACAGCTAGTAAGTGTCAAGTGTTTGAGGTCAAATTTGAACTCAGGTCCTCCTGAATTCAGGGCCAGTGCTTTATCCACTGTGCCACCTAGCTGCCCCCTCCAGACTTTGTTAGAGGCAGAATTGGAACACAGGTCTTCCTGACTCCAAGGCCAGTATTTTCTCCAGTGTAAAAATAGCTAGCATTATATAGATAGCACTTTAAGGTTTATAAGTGCTTTATACTTATTATCTCACCTGATTCTCACAACTCTGAAATTAGTTATAGTAAAAGGTGAGACAAACTGAAAATAGTTTGGATAAATAGTTTTTAAGTGATGCGCTGTTGTTCAGTTCTTTTCCAGTCATGTCTGAGTGACCCCTTTGGGGATTTTCTTAACAGAGATACTGGAATGGTTTACAGTTTACAGCTCATTTTACAAATGAGGATCTTAATCTTGTGCTTTTAAATGTCTTAAGGAGATAGAATCTGAACCCACCTTCTCTGATTTATAACCTAGAGCTCTTTCCACTGAGTTTAGAAGAATAAGACTATTATTCTAAAGATTTTCTTTTGCCTTGGTTATGCTAATTTTTGGTTTTTCCTTTAAAGGCTGAAAAAAAAGATGTCAGCAATACAGTTATTGGAATGATCTTTGGATGTTATGCTTTGTTCAACTTGATGTCATCCTTGTTATTTGGGAAATATGTAAGTGTCTTTAGAGTGAATCTGTAAATTGTAGTTGTATGATGATTTTTGATTTTTCATGTTTTCTCAATGATGTGCCCTTCATTCCCCTTACTATAGGAGTGATCAATGCTGGGTAGAAGAAATAATGTCATGAAATATTCTTCTATTTCCACTCTTGTTCTCAGAAATCATGGTTTAAGTAAAGATATTTTTTGTCTTAACCATGTCTATTAAATAAAATTTTAGGTATTTACCAAGCATAATAATAGCACACATTTACATAATGATGTATGGTTATATTGTTATTTTACATTTTATTTCATTTGATTACAGTAAGAGTTTGGCAAGTAATTTATGTATTATTATGCCTATTTGATGGGTGAGGAAACTGATACTTAGACAAGTTAAATTTGTATAAGTTTACACATTAAATAAATGGAAAAGGCTAGAATATGAAATATATTTTGGTGGAAGAAATACAAACATTGATGAAACAGATTTTTTAAAATATTAAATTGCATTTTAAAAATTCTATGTAGAGAGGCAACAGAGAATATAATGGATCAAGAACTGGCCTCAAAACCAGAAAGACTAATGTTCAAGTTCTACCTCTAACACTTAAAGTTGGAGAAGATGACCTGCACATTGTGAAGTTTCCTCATATATACATATACACACATATACATATACATATACGTATACATATACATAATACATATACATATACATATACTGTATGTACACACACACACACACACACACACACACACACACACACACACACACACACACCCTGTTATCTATCTATTGCCACATGGATGCCTCCATCTTTGGTGATCTGCGCACATTCAGCAAAGCATATACACAAACACAATATATCAGTGAAACCACAAATCGGGCCACTTTCCTCTAATATTATTGTAATAGGGTTTTGCTTAGTATGCGCAGATTACCTAAGGTAGAGGAACCCATGTGGAAGACAGTAGGTCCCATGGTTTCCTCCAGCTCAGGTGATAAGGCATACTAGATAACAAAGCTTCATTATACCCCATGTGTCTCTAATCAAACAATGAGCATTTGTTATGTATTGCTTTGCATCTTGACTTCTTTGATAGAATGTGAGTTCCGGTCTTTTGCCTTTGTATTCCCAGTACTTAGCATAGCATCTGGTACTTTGTTCTTGTTCAGTCCAACTCTTCATGATCCCATTGACTGCTTTTTTCCCTTAGAGTTTTCTCGAAGGAGATGCTGGAGTGGTTCACCATTTCCTCCTCCAGTGGATCACCTCTTTTTTCTGTCAGAACTCTCCACTATGACCTGTCCATCTTAGGTAGCCCTGCACAGCATAGCTCATAGTTTTGTTAAGTTATGCAAGGCAGTGATCCAGGAAGACCTTTTTAGGCAAACAGGGCTTGAATGACTTGCCCAGGGTCACACAGCTAGTAGGTGTCTGAGGCTAGATTTTGACTCAGGTCTTCCTGTCTCCAGGACCAGCACTCTATCCACCTCACATAGTAGGTCCTTAATAAATTTTTTTTTTTACTGACTTACTGACTTTGTGTCAGGGATTATGCTAAGTGCTGGAGATACAAAGACAAAAGTGAAAAAAGACCCTTTCATAAAGGAACAAGGGATACCTATACAGGGTGTCCCAAACATTGCAATTTTAAGCGTATGGTTTAAAGTTGCACTAAGACTTTTGGGACTCACTGTATAAGTGCACATATCATATATACAAAATGAATACAAAGTAGTCAGTCTTTAAACAAGCTTTTAGACTTTAATTCCCCAGCGCGAGAGTTGAAGAGAGCCAGGGGAGTCAGTCAGTGAAAATGGTGAGTCAAGAGATAGAAAGTCATGTTTAGGGAATGGGGAGGAGGCCAGTGTCACTGGATCACAGAATACATAGAGAGGATTAAAGTGTAAGGAGACTGGAAAGGTAGGAAGAGACCAAGGTGTAAAGGGTTTTACAAGTCAAACAGAGGATTTTATTTTGGATCCTCAAGGTGGTAAGAAGCCACTGGAGTTTGCAGTTCAGGGAGAAGGGTTGGCAGGATATGTCATGCTCAGACCTCTGCCTTAGGGAAGATCAGTGGGACTGCTGAGTGGAGGGTGGACTGGATGAGGGAGAGACTTAGAGCAGGGAGACCAGGCAGCAAGCCATTGCAAGGTGATGAGGTGATGAGGGCCTTCACTAGGTTGATGGTAGTGTCATGCCTTCATTCTGGGGAGGGAAGGCACTAGCAGCTGAGGGTAGAAGGTGGTGCTTGAGTTAAGTCTTGAAGGAAAGTAGGGATTCCACGAGGCAAATGAGAGATGAGTATACCCAAGACAAGAAGGTATAGCCAGTACAGTGAATTAATGAATACTTTTAAATAATGAGCCTATAAATTTGAAGATCTCTTGTCCTAACTTGATATATAACAGCAGCCCAAAAGGTGCAAAACAGACAACTGTTTTCATATTTCAATTTAACAGGAAATGGAGGGCCATATCTGTCTCTCTCAGTTTCTTCATCCGTAAAATGAGTATAATAATAGCACCCATCTCCTGGGGTTGTGGGGATAACATGAGAAATTTTTTGTAATGCACTTTGCAAACATTAAAGCACTGTATAAATGCTAGATATTATATGGCACTGTCTTCCCTATGCAAACATTTTCCTATACAAATAAAAGATTCAGCAAACATTTATTAAATACTTAATATATGAAATGCAATGTACTAGATACATGGGAGATACAAAGATAAGTCCCCTGTGTCTCTTCATACAGTATTAGATATAATGGATACTCAGTTTTCTTAAGATATAGAGTTGGAATAATTAACTCATTACTGTTATTTATCAATTTATAGCTTGTACACATTGGATCAAAGTTCATGTTTGTGGCAGGAATGTTTGTCTCAGGAGGAGCTACAATTCTCTTTGGGTAAGTATTTGGCTTTCTTGACTTGGAGGTTGGGTTGGCTATCAATTTCAAAAGATATATTTATTTTGAAATTTGTGTGAGTGCATTTAAATCAGTAAAAACTTATTTCAGTTTCTTCCTGTGTGCCTGGAATTATGTTACATACTGGTGGGAGAGGTAGTGAGAGGGTAAAGAAGAAAGGTTTCTCTTTCATCCCCAAGATGTGGAAATCAATGCTCAGACAGGTTAAATAACTTTTCTAAAGTAATACAATAAGTAAATGGAAAAGCTAGAACTAGAAATAGATACTGTTCCCAAGAATATCACAGTTCATAGAGTGCTAAGCCATGAAGGATATACAATAAACTGTGGAACCCTTTACTAACAAACAGGAGAGCAAATTCATACAAAGGAAATATATATGTGTTGAGAGTACACAGTCATATAGTCATCTGATTAAAACAAATGTAAAAAATGTAAATGGAAAATGCAACCCCTGAAAAGCTTCAGCATTTTGCATCTAGTTTATTTTTGGCAGTCATCATTCAAAGGGAGGATAGAAAGTGGTTATTCTGAAAAGAAAACTTTTAGGACCATGGTTTTCCTTCATTTTGTTCATCATTTACCCCCAATATGCTGTCTCTTTACTACTACATATGCTCAGTTAGTTAGTGGGCAGGTAGGTGGTGCAGTGAGTAGCATACCAGTCCTAGAATCAGAAAGATTCATTTTATGAGTTCAAATCTGACCTCAGACACTTAATAGCTGTGTGACCCTGGCAAGTCACTTAACCCTGTTTGACTCAATTTCCTCATCTGTGAAATGAGTTGGAGAAGGAAATGGCAAACCACTCCAATATCTTTGCCAAGAAAACCCTAAATAGGGTCATGATAAGTTGAACACAACTGAACAACAGCAACAAAATATTCGTTCAGCCAGGTGGGGTACAAAATTATTTGGGATTATATGCAGATTAATTTTCAGTAACTCTTGAAATAAAGTAGTATTCCCCACTTAACCTTTCTGAGTACTTTCTCACTTGTAACTTGTCTGAGAGACACAAGTAAGAATGTAAGTAACTTGTTCATGGATCTAGAGCAAAGCCAAAGTTTACCTTCTACAACTAACAACTACATTGTGGTCCCCTTTAGGTAAAATTCATGTATCATATCTGTTTCTTGGACATCTTAGAAACCTAGTCTGAACATTCCCCAGGAGTAAAACTAAACATAAGGTTGGGTTTGCCTGGTGCCCTTTAGTATGTGTGCCCAGTCTCAAATCCATGCTTGCTTTTATTCTCATCAAAACAAATCACTAGCCATGTTGAAGTATATATTTTTTAAACTTTATTTTTTTTTTAATTTTTTTTTTTTTGCGGGGCAGTGGGGGTTAAGTGACTTGCCCAGGGTCACACAGCTAGTGTCAAGTGTCTGAGGCCAGATTTGAACTCAGGTACTCCTGAATCCAGGCCTGGTGCTTTATCCACTGCACCACCTAACTGCCTGTTTCTTGGTTTTTTGTTTTGTTTTTGTTTTTTGGGTTTTTTTTACAAGGATAATATTGAAATGTGTTTTGTGTGATTTTACAAGTATAATTGATATTGTATCATATATTGCTTGCCTTCTCATTAGATGGGGGAGGGGCAGGAGGGAAGGAGAGAATTTGGAACTGAAGCTATTTTTAAAAAAAGAATGCTAAAAATCAATAATAAACATTTAAAAATAATTAAATTTAAAAAACAACATTTCACTATCATAGTTTGAACTAGAACACAAAGAACCTGGACAAGAAAAAAACAAGCTCCAGCTTGGATGCAGGTTATTATCTTGGGCCCATAAAGAGCCAAAGGCTTAGTTAGATTCTACTCAAACGATTTGTTTCCTATTTCACCCCTGCTGCAATGAAAACCAGACTTAGGAAAATAGGAGATGTGTTTAAAAGCCCACACATAACATTATCATTTAATTGATGTTCACTGTTTTCTTTCCTTTTGAAAATCAGTTGAGGCAGTGAAAGGAATTGTAAGAGAGTAGAAGACATGTCGCTTTGCTGAGCTCTGGGATTCTTATTAAATCAGTAATAGTAGATGATTGCCTTTTTCCAAAATCCTCCAATCCTAGAGGACCCATCAAGGTTTGATTCCCATCAATGCACCCACTGACGTATTACAGTTTTCATGTCGTATAGATCCTAGTGAGTAATAGCAAGGCTCCTCTAAAAGTTATCACAGGTACTTCCTCCTTACCTTAGGCCAGCCAGTTCAAAGTCATGAAAGTTAGAAGTCTAAACAGAGGAACCTGGAGCCATTCTGAATGACTTTGCCCAAGCTGGAAACATGGAAATGCTTGGGGTGGTGCTAAAGGGTTTCAAAACACCCTGAAGATGCTAAGTTCCCATCCTTGTCAGTCAGTCTGTCAACAAGTATTTCTTTCTTTCTTTCTTTTTTTGGCAGGGCAATGAGGGTTAAGTGATTTTCCCAGGGTCACACAGCTAGTAAGTGTCAAGTGTCTGAGGCCAGATTTGAACTCAGGTCCTCCTGAATTCAGGGCCAGTGCTCTATCCACTGCACCACCTAGCTGCCCCAACAAATATTTCTTAAATATCTCCTGTGTGCCAGGCACTGTGGAACTGTGTATTCTCTCAATATTCTCTCAAAAGCTTGAGTAAAAAAGAAGAAACTGAGTCACCTCAGGACAAATCAAATTCTTAAAAGTTGGTATTCCTCCTTACTGTAAGAATATTACCCAAAGCAACATTTTTAATGCCTACCCCCCAGTGCTTGAAGAAAGTGAATGTTTCCTCTGCTAACCAGGTTCTTATTAAGCTGATCTATTAGAAAGCTATATATATTTTAAAATTGTCTCTATTCTTTTGTAGTATGTTGGACCAAGCTCCTGATGGACCAGTATTTATTACTATGTGTTTTCTAGTGAGAGTGGTGGACGCAATAAGCTTTGCTGCAGCAATAACTGCATCATCTTCTATTCTTGCAAAAGCTTTTCCAAATAACGTAGCTACAGTGATGGTATGTCTCTAAGTGCTTGCCAAATCTTTATAGGCTCCCGAGTTTTTCCTGTGTCTAAAAAGGCTATTTATACACATGAATATATTTTTCTCCTCCTGATACTTTTGTTACATGAGGTCCTTGAGAAACATGATAGAAAGTAAGAGCCTGAGAGTAAGAAGGAAATGGGTTGATTCTGAAAGCATACTGATTGGATGACCCTGGCCTTAGCCTCTCAGTGCCCCAGGAAGCCCTCTAAGACCGTATTTTGCCAAATAGTTGAACATCTTCCTTGGTAGGAAGGGTTTTCTCAGCAGTTTTTATCCCTATGTCAATGCAATCACAGGTCTAGACCATTCCTATCTTGTATCCTGGGGCTACAGAATTATCATTAATGATTCTTTGGAGTTGCTTAGGAAGGTGTAACCCATGTTCCACAACCTTTTAAAGATTGAGGTATATTGTTTTTGTTCTTTCTTCTCAAAGAGGACCATGACACTGGGGTAATGTCATGACTTGCAGTGAATTGGATTTAAGTGAGGGAGGGCAGTGCAGGGTCACCAACCTCACTCTCTCCTCTGGAGCCATTTGGGTCCAGTGGCAAGATAGCTATCAGGACAACTGGAGATGGCCCCAGAGGTTTTAAGGCAATCCGGGTTAAGTGACTTGCCCAGGGTCATACAGCTGGTAAATATCTGAGGTGATATTTGAACACTGGTACTCCTGACTTCAGGGCCAGTGCACTAGTCACTGCACCACCTAACTGCCTCAGAGGCATATAGTATGTGAGGTAAAAGCTAAACTATTCCCTTCACCTCTGATTTTCTTTTAAAGACTTTTTTTGTTTGTTTGTTTTTTTAAGTCCAGGTAAAAGTATGAGTATAGCCACTAAATTTGACTTGGTAAAAGACCTACTCCTTGTAGCACAACGTGAAATTTTGGGTCCTACTCCCCCACTTTGAGATATTCAGAACTAAGGGTCCTTAGATACTTCTTTTGGTCTCCCCTTATGGGAAAGGATAAACCTTTTGGCCTCCCTGCTACTATGGAATTCTTAAAGATTGGGTAATGCATGGATGTAAAACAACTATCCAGACAATTCTATCACATATGACTCTATCTTCTAGATGGGGTTCTGCTGATCATTTCTTCCAAGTAAGCTTACACTTCACTCTTAAGGTCCCTCTTATCTCCTTGAAGAAGCACTGTATCACTTGGTATTGGCATCTGCCCTACACCTATAACTGGTATTACCAAAAGCTACCCTGTCAGCAAAATAACTACATCTATAAATAAATAAAAGAAAATAAATTAAAAAAGAAAATAAATAAAATTACATCTAGCTCAAAGTCCAAGGGAACTAGCCTGACTGATGAGGAGAAATAAGCCTATACTAGTTTACTTCTGGGTAGCCTTTAAGTACTCACCAGTTTTAATGCTGCTCCTGAAATGCATTGACTTGGTTTTTCTTTGTTTTCCTACTTTTAGGGAAGCCTTGAAATCTTTTCTGGACTAGGACTGGTTTTGGGACCTCCTCTAGGTGGTTTTTTATACCAAAAATTTGGCTATGAAGTACCCTTTATTTTTCTTGGATGCTTAGTTCTACTGATGGTGCCACTCAACATGTGTATTTTACCTAATTTTGGTAAGACTCCATTTCTTACTCATGTTTGGTGTTCGACTAAATAGAAGAGACTTGTGAATATATTTCCCCTCCCCAAAATGGTGATGATCATGTGATTTTGTGTTAAGCTGTGTCTATAATATAAATGATAAATTCCCCACTTTTCCTCTTTAGAAGATGCAACCATAATTATAGGCTTATAAGCTTTATTACCAAAAGCAATCATCAAGTCCAACCTGGAATCCATGAACTTGATTTTCTGTTATTTTGATAACTATATGACATGAGCTTGATTTTTAAAATATTTTGATAACTGTATTTCAACATATTTGGTTTCTTTTCTGACACTATATATTTTGTTTTATTCATTTAAAAATATTATTCTGAGGAGTTCATAGGTTTCACCAGACTATCAAAGGAGCTTGTGACACAAAAAATGTTTAAAAATCCTGATTTAGTATAATCCCTTACATCTTGTATAGGCCTCTGTACAGATGAGAAAACTGAGACCCATAGAGGTTTAAATGATTTGCTTAAGGTCACAAGGTAATAAGTGGCAGAGTTAGGATGTTTTATTTTTTAAAAAATAATAGTCATGTTTTGACAATGAAATAACATGGTGTAAGAGCAAAGGGAATTCCAAATGACAGTAACCCACAAGACCAAGAAAATCTCACCGTATAGCAGGACATAGTTTTGAAAACTATGTGTTGTTAGATATGAGACTAGCTGAGCAAACTTGTAAGGAAAGCCAAGCTTATCTTTAGCATCTGCTTAGAGCCAATTCTTTCTGGAGTGGCCATCGCTTCTCCATTTGGTACTCTATGCTACTCTAAGTCAAAATTCCTTTCCCTTCTCTTTTCCTTCTTTATACTCCAGAGCAACCAGTTTCCCATTTTTCCACACTATACTTTCTGTCTCAATTAAGTTGCAGAGACCAGTGCTAACTTGCATTTCAGGAGTCTCCTCATCCAGAAATTCCATATACCAATTAAATTCCTTTCCCTTCTTAGTACTGAGTAGGGGAAATTTGTTGGTTTTATTTTATTTTATTTATTTTTTAATCCCTCAATTAAAAATAAACATCTAATAATGTACCAAATATTTTCTTTTAAAGAAGTCATTCCTTATTTGATAGAGATGAGGACAAGGCCTATGATTTCATTGGTATTGGGAACTCCCAAGTGAGGAAACTCTTTATCAATGCTGGTTGTGCCTTCTCTTCCTTTAAATGCTTTGAGAAGAGCTTTTTCCTTATCTAGTTATTTGATTTGGCACACCCTTCTCCCCACTATGTTCACACAAATTCACTTTGCTTCTAGGTAGGAGCATATATGTATATACATGTACATATATGTATATGTTTTTCTCTCAGGGAAGTGGTCAAGCAACAAATCCCTTCCTCTCCTTCCCTTCGATTTGTTTTGTTCATGAGCTTTTAAAATTTTCAGCACTTTTTTCTAAAAAAAAATTTCATTCTGCCATTCTTTTCATTATCCATCTTTTCTTTCTGTCCACTCTAGATTTTTATTCTTTGATTTGTGACCCTTATACTTATTTGGGCCTCCTTTAGTCTCTTTATTTCTCATGGAATTCAAGCTTCCAAGATATACCAAAAAGTTTCTTTCTTATTGTCTGGTAGACCTTTCCCTCTGGCCTTTTATCTGCTATGCCTCGCTCTTAGAAATACCATTTTCCTGTGGGTCATAGAAAAAAATATTATCAATGGTAAGAATTTTCCTATATCCTTGGTTATGCAGGTCATTATTGACCTTTATCATCCCTTTGATTATTTTTCCCCATTTAACTTGAAATTTCTTCCCTGGGTCCATGTCCTTCCACTGTCTTAGGTGTCACCTGTCCCCAGAAGCTCAGATTCCCTGAGGAAGAATAAGCAGTCTCTCTAAGCACCCAGCAGATCTTGTTTATTGTAATGTTCCCATTTCCCTTTATAGAATATTTTTTCCCCTCATAGGAGCATTTATCAGTGATACTACCCTCCCATCACTGAAATAATATTCGTCGGGGCAGCTAGGTGGTGCAGTGGATAGAGCACCGGCCCTGGAGTCAGGAGTACCTGAGTTCAAATCCGGCCTCAGACACTTAACACTTACTAGCTGTGTGACCCTGGGCAAGTCACTTAACCCCAATTGCCTCACTAAAAAAAAAAAGAAAAAAGAAATAATATTCGTCCCTTTCTTACTCCCTTTTTCAGTCTCTTCCTTTGCCTCCTCCTTCATCCTCTGGAAAGCTATCTTCTTCCTGAGAGACTACAGGATTTCATTTTTAGTCTTTTAATTTGATTATGGTATATCACAGATTCTTCTTTACCTTCCTTATCCCCACCCCCACCCCCTTTTTATTCTCCTTCCTATTCTATAACTCAGTCCTGAAAAAGACAAACAAGCAAACAAAACATTTATCCACTTATAGGTGGAGGGCTGTGAGACTTTACTCCATGATGTTTCAGGACTATTTCTTCACCATCACTTCTGTTTGATTTCTGATCTAACCCATGTGTCCTCATGTACCTTTTTTTTTTTTTTTTTTGCAGGGCAATGGGGGTTAAGTGACTTGCCCAGGGTCACACAGCTAGTAATTGTCAAGGGTCTGAGGCCGGATTTGAACTCAGGTACTCCTGAATCCAGGGCCAGTGCTTTATCCACTGCACCACCTAGCTGCCCCTCTCATGTACCTTTAGAAAGAAATCTTTTTTTTTTTTTTTCGTGGAGCAGTGAGGGTTAAGTGACTTGCCCAGGGTCACACAGCTAGTAAGTGTCAAGTGTCTGAGGCCAGATTTGAACTCAGGTCCTCCTGAATCCAGGGCCGGTGCCTTATCCCTGCACCACCTAGCTGCCCCCCAAAGAAATCTTTTAATGGTCTTTCTCTTGTGTTATTTTGTTGTTGTTCTTGGTTTTTATATTTGTTTATCCTTCTTGTATTTCTGTTTGACAAACAAATTATTTCTTTAGGTATGATTTTCCCTCTAGGAATGTTTTGCACATCTCTTATTTATTGAACACTCATTTACCTTTTTTATTAGGAGCTTCAGATTTGCAGGGCAAATTTGGGCTCCATTTTGAGCTCCTTTGCTCTGGAACACATTCTTTCAATTTCATCCTGTGGTTCTGGTTGATGCAGAATATGCTGTGTTATTTGAATTTTTTTCTTTATATTTGAAAGTATTTCTCATGGTCACTTTCTAATTTGTTGTATCTCAATGGGATTTTTTAATCACTATATGTTTTGGAGTTTTCAGAATAGTTTTGTTTTGTTTTATTTCCTGGAGATTCTTTTGATTGGCAGTTTGGGGTTCTTAGGAATTCCTCTTTAAAGAATTACACCCTCTTGCACACAAAACTTAGTTAGAACTAGGTGATAGTTTATTTAGGAGCAAGGGAAGGGAAGGGTGGGGAGAGGGAAACCATGAAAGAAATCCTTGGACTTTTCATGGGGAGATTTGGCATAAAGCACATGGCTCAGAGGTACCAAATCTCCCCGAACAGGAGACTGGAAGGTACTTTTATAGAGGCCTGATGGGGGTGGACCATCTGCCTGTGGAAAGTTCCTTTAGTGAAGGTGGACCATCCCCCACTGGTGGTAGCTGGGGGAATTGGGTGAGGAGTGGAGGACCATCCCCCACTGGTAGTGACTAGAGGAATTGGGTGAGGAGTGGCTAGGGATCCCTCTTCAGGACACAAAGGCCGCAGCCACACCCAAATTTATCTCCCCAGGGTAAGGGAGACCAGAAAGAAGGGTAGGAATCCCAAACTAGCTCAGTGCGATTTGGTTCCTCTAGGCGTTATCTGTCCTCTGGTTTAGTTTCTCAAGGAGAAGATTCCTTGGTGTGCCCCAGAGAAATTCTGGGGTGCTCTGCGCCCCATGACACTTTCCTCTTGGTTTATCTATTTATGCTCATTGTTCTTAATTATTTTTTTAAGTAATTTAAAATTAATTTTTTAATTTAATTTTTTAAAATTTGTTTTAATTAAATTTTTTTCCTCCTGAAATCTTTGGTAATTTCAATTCCCCCCCCCCCCCCCGTTCTTTTCCTCTTTTGCTTACTTTTCAACTCCCTCCTTTTTGATGGTGGTTTTCCTTGGGTTCTGGATCTTAAAGTATCTCAGTCTCCTCCTGGAAGAGGCTAAAAGGGGTTAACAGATAGCCTAAGGCCTAAGCTCTATCAATAGTAGGCAGAAAGGTTAACAGATAAACTAAGGTTTGAGTTTTTATCAATTGTAACTAAGAGGGTTTGAGTCCCTATCAACCAACAATATCAACAGAAGCTTAGGGAAGGTAACTAGGGACCATTAACCATTAATAGCCATTCATATTCCTAGATGACAGGATACCTAGAAACCCTATCTTAAAGTAAAGAGATACCATAAACAGAGAGACCCTCTGGCTCTGACAAGTCTAAGCATGTCTATAGGGACATGATCAGGAAGGACCAAATGTGTCCTTCGGTTCACCTTATGACGTTTAAACCCCCAAAACACATCCCTAGTGAGAAAGGTACCCACCTTAGAGGACATCGTAGTACCCCAGGAAGTCCAGATTAGGATATGAACCAACCTTAGTACGACTGACAGTATTGTTTTTTCTTATAACTTGATAAGCTGTCATTTCGACCTGCCAGTACTTGTAGTGAGATCATTTTCAAATGCGAGGCATCCAGGTGACACTTTGGGGGTCTGTGGCATGATCTCAAGAGGGTGTGTGAGCAACTACCCAGAAAGTGGAAAAGATAGCCAATCACAGGCTCACCTTCAACACAATTCCCTTCATCCCTTATTACTCAGTACTTTTCCACTACTGGCCTTTTATGTCTGTTCAGGAGCTTCAGCCCCACAGTGTACTTACAACCTGACTATGGCTCAGATACCTGCCTCAGTCATGCAAGCAGAATCCACCCCCTGCCCCCAGGTCACCTTGTGGCTATAACAAGCATAAACCTTTCTGCTCCTAGTCAAAGGAAGTTGAGGAAGAATTTCCCCTAGTCAATCTCCTCTACCCTACCCCACCCCTCTTTTTGTTTTCCCTGTTAACTGGGTGAGTTGCACAAGATAAGTAGGCTGGAATGGGTTTAGATCTTCATAGCTGATCTTATTACAATGTCTTCCTACCCCCACCCCAATCTACCCTATCTCTATATATCCCTATTACTATAAAGGGCACCACCATCCTTCCACAGCCCCAGTGTCATTCTTGACTCCTTACTCATTCACCCCATATATGCCATCATTTGTCAAATTGTGTTTTTTTATTTCCACAGTATTCTTATGTCTTGAACTCTCTTTACTAACAGAACTACTACCTTAATTCAAGCCCTCATCACCTTTCACCTGGCCTATTGCACCATTTACTCCATCTCCACACAATTGCCAAAGTGCTTTCCCAAAGGGTAGGTCTGACCATGTTACTCCCCTAATAATAAACTACAGGGCTCCCTAGTCACTCTAACATCAAATTTTTCTTTATCTTTATCTCATCCTTTTTTGGGTAAGCTTTATAATTTACATAATTATTAGTATAGTAGAATTTTATTTAAAAAATAAAAATATACATATTAGGGATATGCATTATAAACTTTAAATAATAGAGGTTTGTAATAATGGTGTATAAGGGCAAATAATCACTTCTTGTTGGGGTGATCAGGGAAGGTTTCATGGAGTAGGTAGAATTCTAACCAAGACTTGAAGGATATAATATTTTGATAAGTGAGGATAGGGCAAAGAGGGCAAAATGAATGATGGAATGGCATGAATAAAGTCAGGAAAACAAGTTGTGTGTGGTGGGGCAGGCAGTGAATTGAGCTCTGGCTGGAGTGAGGGAGAGGGCCTGGAATGCCACTATGAAGTTTGGCTTTTTTCCTTTAGGCAGTGGGGAGATAGTCAAGATGTTTGAGCAGGGGGATGACATACATGAAGAAGGTGTTTTCTTTGAAGATTAATCTGGCAGTGTGAATTGGAATGCATAGTGAAAAGCAATTAGGCGACAATCATTTGTTGTTGTTCAGTTGTTTCACTTGTGTCTGACTCTTTGTGACCCCATTTGGGATTTTCTTGGCAAAGATACTGGTTTCCTGCTAGCTACAAATAGCTTGAAGTAGGGTAATAGATATATATGTATATACTGTGTGTGTGTGTGTGTGTGTGTGTGTGTGTGTGTGTGTGTGTGTGTGTAAAATATGTGTGTATAGATAGATATAGATAGAGACAGTTCATTACACAGCAGATGCTCAATAAATGTCACTGGCTGAATTTGAAGATTTTAGCTAAATTTTCTTCAGAATATTACTAACCCAGAATTTACACTAGGATTTAAAAATAAACTAACTCAAAAAAAACCACTCAGTTTTAATTCTCTGGTTATTTATATGCCTACCTTTTGCTTCTGCAAAAATGTGGGCCCCATTTTTCACCACATGGTGGCATCCCATCCTTTCCTAAACCTAGTGACAGCACAGCGTGTTCTGTTGTATCACAGTGTTCCAGCTTTCAAACCTCACTTGGCTAGCAGAGCTCAGGATTAGGAGAATCTCCCATATACTATTCTGCTGCTTCATCCAGTCTTTTCATAAACATGGTCTCTGTTCTTCTCACCATCCTGGTCACCCTTCTCTGGACCTTCTCCAGTTTTCCAATGTCCTCACTACAATGAATACTTTACATGTGCTCTAATCCAGGTAGATTTAAAGAGACATGTCTCTTCTTTTGTTCTATACACTATGCCTCTCAATGCAATTTAAAATTATGCTCACTGTTTTAAACTACTATGTTACTGTTGATTCATATTGAACTTTAAGGTCACTGAAGCCTCCAGATTTTTTCACTTGAAGTGTTGTCTCCATTTCTGCCCTAGTGCAGACAATTAAAAAAAAATTTTTTTAAAGGAAGTATAGGACTGAAATTTTAGTAAAAGTAAATATAATCATTTTAGATTTGGATCTCTAAAGTTCACATTAATTAGCCTTAAGGGACATTTTGTATATTCACTTTGTCATCCAGTTCCTTCACTGTCTATGACTCCTAGCTTTGGGTCAGTTGCAAGTATGCCTTCATCCAAACCATTGATAACAGATTTGGACAACACAATGTCAAGCCTAGATGCTGGGCATGACACTGAAGCTCTTTCTCTGGGTTGACATTGATTCATTAATTATTACTTATCAACCCAAGAGAGTAATTCTCATAGCAGATTAGGAATATTATGTGTTCTTTTAAAGGCTAGTGGGAGAGATATGGGAGATATTTTTGGGTAAGCAAAGATTTACAGTCTTCTCCAGTTTGTGGAAAGTATAGTCCCAGCTATGTCACTTAAGTGACTATGCGACCTTAGATAAGTCATGTTAGTTCTCTGAATCTGTATCTTCAAATGAGAGAATTGGACTTGAGGACTACCAAATATCATAGGTATCCATTTCATAATCAATAGGATTGGATCTCTAGATAGGGAGGAGGGAGATACATAATTAGAAAATAAAGATGATCATAAAAATAAGAAATATCAATAATGTTTTAAAAGTTCAGTTTAAAACTACCAGGAGTTATTCCTATTATCTCCCTTTCCTCAATAGATCCTACTCCTAGTGAAAACTCATTCTGGAAACTCATTACTTTACCCAAGGTTGGACTTATGTCATTTGTCATCATTTCATTAAGTGGAGGCTTTGGCTTCTTGGATCCTACACTGTCTCTCTTTGTACTGAGTAAAGTAAGTAATATTAATACAAAAAAATTCAGTTTTGCATATAAACTGCCAGCTACTCTGCTTTTAGGAAAGTCCTCTAAATGGCGATGAAGGTTCTAAGAATGGGAGGTTTTCCTTGAGCTCAAAGATCCCCACCTTCTCTGGTGTAGTGGCAGGCACTGGTGCTGCACCTGAAGTCAAGAAGGACCTGGGGGTGAATTCCTTTCTGACACTTAGCAGTTGTGGGACCACTGGAAAGTGATTTAGCCTCTCTGGGCCTCAGTTTCCTCATTTATAAAATGTTAGCATCAAATGAAGTCATGTACCTAAAGGGCTTTTGCAAACCTTAAAAGTGTTTTACAAAAAACACTTCCAAAGGAAAGACAGCAACTCTGAGAAGAAAATGACCTAGGAGACTCCCTGGGCAGTAGTGGAATCCCTAATCTTTTTTAGATAACAATGGCCTTCAGACAATGACATTAAGGCATAGTTCAAGTGCTTCACTAGTACATGTTGAATAAATTGTCTGTGCAATATCTATGAGAGAGAGAACATAGAAAAGGATTGTACAGGATAAGAAAGCTTGGATGGATTGTGATCTGCACTGATGGAGGAAATATCCACATTCATGAAATCATTAGATCCATTAAAATAATTAGAAGTAATTAGTACTGACACTTGGCTTAGCTTGAAGGCCAAATTAATTTGTGTTAATATTTTGTTGATATTTAGATGATTAAGCACCATATTCAGGCTTTTGTATCCTGTTAACATGATTTTTTTTTCTAAAGGCCTACATTCTTGGAAATAAGAAAATGAATTGTCTTAAATACAGGTTCCTAATATATTTCCTTAGTGATAGACTTCAATTTCTCTTGGGAAAAGGAGGGGAAGGGGAAGTGAACTAGTAACATGGGCTCTAAGAAAGTGTTTAAAACACTAAACTATTAAACAACACTGTACATTTGTATAGTACTTTATGGTTTTCAAAGGGATTCTACATAGACATCTCATTGAGTCCATAGTTATTGCTCTTTTATAGATGAGTAAACTAAAGTCCAAAGAGGTGCCTGACCTGTCAGCTCTGGCTAGTGAGAAGCATCCATGGCCTAGGAAGGAAGCCTTCAGACTCCTAGTTCAGAGTTGTTTTTTCTATCCCAAATTGCTTCTCTTATACTGCACTTACCCCAATAAGTAGAAAGAGAATTACCTAAATGAAAAAATAAAAAGCTTATGTATGTTGAATTAGAAGGTTAAATAAGAAAGGGGCTTAATTAGTTGATTCTTACTAAAGAATAGGAATATGAAAAATAGTGGAAGATCAAAAGGAGGGACATTGTTTGAATTAGAGATTTTTAACCTTTTTTGGGGTCATGGATGTTTTGGGGAAATCCTGTGAAGCCACTAGAACCATTTTCAGAATCATACTTTGTTTATAAATGTTTAATTAAAGGGAAGTTTCATTTAGAGGTTACTGAAAATAAAGATGTACCTGTTCCCATACACATTCAGAGACCTCCTAAAATCCACCTTCAGATACCTGAAGAATTAAGAACTCCTGGCTCAGATCAATGACTTAACCATGATTTCAGTGCAGTTTTTCTTTTGCAGTTTAATTTGTCAGCAGGATATGTGGGGCTCGTATTTCTGGGGCTGGCATTATCTTATGCAATTTCTTCACCTCTTTTTGGACTGCTAAGCGATAAAATTCCAGTAAGTATTCTTTCTTTCTTCTTAAGAATTTACTGGGGCAGCTAGGTGGCACAGTGGATAAAGCACTGGCCCTGAATTCAGGAGGACCTGAGTTCAAATCTGGCCTCAGACACTTGACACTTACTAGCTTTGTGATCCTGGGCAAGTCATTTAACCCTCATTACCCTGCCAAAACAAACAAACAAACAAAAAAAGAATTTACTTTTGTGTTTTCATGTTTTCTGCTTGTCAAAACATCAGTGACCTATCCCTGGCCATAATTTCTTCCTTCCTTTCTTCCTTTCTTCCTTTCTTTCTCCTTCCTTCCTTCCTTCCTTCCTTCCTTCCTTCCTTCCTTCCTTCCTTCCTTCCTTCCTTCCTTCCTTCCTTCCTTCCTTCCTTCCTTCCTTCCTTCCTTCCTTCCTTCCTTCCTTTCTTTTTCTAGATTTTGAAAGAATAAACCATTCCTTAACTTGGACCAAGCTGAAAGTTAGAAGTGAAATACGCTGGGGGTGGGGGGGGTAGGAGCACAGGTTAGCCCTTGTTGTTTGTCTTCCCTCTTCCCACCCCTAACCTGGATTTATATTTACTCTTAATTTACTCAAAATTTCTGGATAATTGTTCGATACTGCTTATAGTTGTACCTGAAGCTTGATTAAAAAGGGAAGGATTTTGAACCCTTTCTTTATTTTACCTCATAATGTTTAGCCTGTTTCAAATATATTATGCATGAGGCATAATCTGCAATTTGTGGTTTTAAAAAAGTTTTACTGAAGAAATCCTCTTATCCCTACCCCATGATTCCCTTTTAGTTTTACCAGTTGCCTTTTTTTAGGTGAGATTTGGTGGAGATATTGGCATATTTTCCTTTAATTCTAAACTTTTTTACTTTACTGGAAACCATAACTCCAAAGGCATCTCTAAGATCAGCAAGTATGTTGAGCAAATAAGTGCCTTTTCTTCATTTTCCTGTACCCTTGCCATTTCTTTGAGGTATGATAAGATAAAAATGAAATAAGTTTGTAAAGCATTTAGTAAAGTGCCTGGAACATAGTAAGTTATATAAATGTTAGTGATGGTGATGATGATTGATGAATGCCACAGAATTCTGTCTCCACTTTCATTCATTCAGTTTGCCATTCATTTATTTCCTCAAAATGAAAGGGGAGTTGGTTTTTCTGTTCACTTGAGTCTTAGAAATAGTATTGCCTTACTTAAAACTTCTGCTAATCTGTTACTAAGAAGTTTTTACTTCTAGGAATTTCACTTGGACCTTATCTTTTCTTTATTAGTCCCTAAGGAAATGGCTCCTGGTTTTTGGAAACATAATAACAGCAGTATGCTATATGCTTTTAGGACCTGTTCCAATCTTGCATATCGAAAGGTAACATTTTTCTTCTCTTTTCTCAACATTATTGTTTAAGTTTCATTAAGAAGTCTTTAAGTTATTGCAGTTAATCTGAGACATTTTTTAAGTTGCACCTGCTTTTTATCAGTAAGTTACCTTTGGGGCTAGGGCCATATGGAATGCTGCTTTTCCATATTATTCGAAGCACAAGAATCTGAACTTGCTAAATGATTGAAGTTACTAAGAATAAGTGAAAGAATTGGGTATGATGAGAAGATTACATTTCGATATACAGATGGTAAATTTTACTTCTTTCTGCGCCAAAATAAAGGAGATAGTTCTGGTTAAAACAAAACAAAAACTCACCCAACTCTAGTACCATTTGCTTTCATTTGTCCTTTAAAAGCAACTTTTTAAAGAAGATAATGGCTCCTAATGAGCCTCAATGCCTTTTGAGGGGGCATGAGTCACTAAAGACCCGGGAGCTGGATTTCTTCCCTGCTTAGCACAGCAACTAGTCTACTTTGCCAAAAGGACTATTGCAAAAGACATTTGTTAATACAAAATTCAGATATGGAGTAGGTATGGCAAGGATTTACCACATACCTGGCTTTAGGGATACTGTGGGAAGCAAGACTGAAAGGTATGCTCATAAAACAGTATAGTTATCTGATTATACATCAAAATATGTAGGAACTGCCCTGAGGACAGGAAGAAGGGGAGGAAATATGATAGGTAGGGTTAAGTAAGGTAAATGGACTACTCTTGAAATATGAAGATGACTAGGTTTCAATGGGGTATTATATATCTTTTTCGTAGTAGTGATGGTTACTCTTATGGTTACGTTCTCAGTTATATTTCCTTTCCTGGAAGGGACCATCATACCATTGTGATCATGTTGAATCTCTGACAGAGTAAGACATGGCTTCTGGAGTTAATGGCCAACAACAGTTCTTTTCTGTGTGAAGCTAACTAGCTTTTGATCTTGATCCCCTTAGCACAATCTACTAAGCTTTTGCTTTCTTTAAAACATTATTTTTTTTCTTTAATTCTTTTTTGCAGTCAGCTCTGGCTGTTAGTCCTAGCACTGGTTGTGAATGGCATCTCTGCTGCAATGAGCATAATACCAACTTTCCCAGAGGTACTCAGTTGTGCATAGTAAGTGATGAATTCAATTGATTAGAACATTTTTGTGTTTGGGATAATCATAAATGTTGGAAACTTTCTTTAGTTTCACTGTGTGGAGAATCACTATTATAGAAGATGAGAGATCTCATTACTTAAAACCTTCAGGATTTTTGATCCCAGAAATGATTAATAATTGAACTTGATGTTAGGACATAAATTATAGTCATCTTCATGATGATCTTATGTGCCATCATAGAGTTAGGGCTGGAAGGTGACTTAGAGGTCACTGAGTCTAGTTCCTTTGTTTTTCAGATGAGGGACACTGAGCTCAAAGTACTGAGTCAAGTGACTTGTCCAGAGTCAGTGTCTGAGGCAGGATTTGAACCTGGATCTTACTGATTGCAAGTCTGGTGCTCTATGATAGGCAGAAGAGTTGATATCTTCTCCATGTTTGATCCAAGGAGTAACAGACCTGTCTCCCAGGAAGATTATTTTGACAACTATGTGGATTTTGGAAGCAGAAAAGATAAGTTAGGAGCCTGTTGAGAAACTGAACAGGGCTTTTAATGATAACAAGCTTCTCCCAGCACAAAGACCCATCTTTCAACACAAATGTTTCTCCAGCAGTGTATCATGGTTATAAATCTTGAAACTGTCTGAGGCATCAGAGTTACAGGTGATCCACAAGGCAATGAATACATGCAAAAGCAAGCTGCAGCATATTTCCAGTTATCACCTATACTCAAGAAATGACATAAGGTATATGATTAAGGAGAAGAGATGAGCTGGCCATGTAGAAGCATCAATTATGGCATAACAGAATATGCACTGACTCTGGAGTCAGGACCTGGATTCAAATCCTATCTCTGATACTCCTTAAATGACTCTTATCCTCTGTAGGCTTTAGTTTCCTTAATGATGATGATAATGATAAGAACAACCAATAATGATAATAATAGCTAGCATTTTTATAGCACTCTATGTTATCTCTACTTTAGATATGTTATCTCATTTGATACACAATCCTGTGAGGGAGATATTATCCCCCTCCCCCCCCCCCCCCCCCCCCCCCCGTTTTACAAATGAGAAGATTGAGGCTGAGAGAAGTTAAGTTGCCCAGAGTCACACACCTAGCAAGTGACTGAGTCAGAACTTGAACTCAAGTCTTCCAGACTCTAAGTCCAGCACTCTATCCAGTATGCTACCCCCCTGCCTATCTCAAATCATGATTATGAGAAAGACTTAAAATTAAAGACTTAAAGTAGAGGATTTCTAAGGTCTTTTCTAGCTCTTAATCTGTAATCCTCTATGAAAAGAGAAGGGATAACAAGGGCAGCTAGGTGGCTCAGTGGATAGAGTGCTGGCCCTGGAGTCAGGAGGACCTGCATTCAAATCCAACTTCAGACACTTCCTAGTGGTGTGACACTGGGCAAGTCTTGTAACCCAGTTTGCCTCAGTTCCTCATCTGTAAAATGAGCTGGAGAAGGAAATGGCAAATCACTCCAGTATCTTTGTCAAAGAAAACCCTTGGGTCACAGAGAGCCAGATATAGCTGAAAGGTTGCTCAAGAGGATAATGTGAATATTTGTGCTCAAGCTTGGGGCTAGGCATCAGAATAGAGAAGACAGACAAGTGTTGGATTCCTTGAGAATTAAAGGAAAGGAGCCCAGATGCCAGTAGATGCTGACAGGCACAAGAATCTGTGTGGAGTGACACAGCCAAATAGAGGACACCACAAAGCAGAGATTTCTAAGTTGTAGCGGCAGTGGGGTGGCTAGGTGGTGCAGTGGATAAAGCACCGACCCTGGAGTCAGGAGTACCTAAGTTCAAATCTGGCCTCCAACACATAACACTTACTAGCTATGTGACCTGGGCAAGTCACTTAACTCCAATTGCCTCACTAAAAAAAAAAAAAAAGTTGTAGTGGCAGAAGGAGAATGTCCTTCTCTGGAACATCATCCATGTCTTACTCCATTTGCACAGAACACTAGAACTCTGACCCACAGGCCTTTTTCTCTCTCCAATCTCTTTCTTGATGATATCTGTGTTAATGAATTCAACTTTGTTCCATGAATATGTCACCTCTGTGCAGCTGACTCCCTGTTCCAGATATTCAACCCTAGTCTTTCTCCTGAGCTCTAGTCCCACATCATCAATTACTTTGAAGCAGTTGGGTGGCACAGTAGATGGGGGAGGCAGGGTGAGAAGGGAATAAGCATTTATATAATGCTTACTGTGTGCCAAGTTCTGTGCTAAGGTACGCTTTAATTTAGGCTCTTAACCACTTCTCACCTGAACTATTACAATAGTCTCCTAATTGGCTTCTAGTTTCTGTCGTCTTCAGTTCATTTTCCATTGATATGCCTCAAGCACAGATATGAGCACATCAGTTCCCTCTTGCTTCTAGTGTAAATAGAAAACTATTCTCTTTGGCTATCTGGTTCCAAATTCTTGCCCTCATTTATCCACTCTTTTCAGCCACACTGACCCTACTTGCTCCTCCTCTACACTGCATCTTATCTGTCACTTAGGTTGACCCCCAAGCCTAGAATGTCCTTTCCCACCCCTTCTGTTATTTCCTTCAAAGCTTGGGTCAAGAATGACAGAATGACCTCCTACAGCAATTATATCCTGTTTCTCCCCACAGATGCTATTACCGTTCTGCTTCCCTCATAATCATTCTATATATTTATTAAAACAAAGTTTCATCCTGTACCATGCAGATTGGCAAAGAGACAAAAAAAGGAGAGTCAGTGGCAGAGGAGCTATAGGAAAACAGGTGCACAGATACATTGCGGTTGAAGCTATGGATCCATCCAACCATTCTGGATGGGTGAAAAGTGACTAAACTATGCATGTCCCCTAACCAGATGATCATCCCATCACTGAGCACCCACGCAGAGAAGTCAAAGACAGAAACAAAAGTCCAAAACACTCCTAGCATGACTCCTTGAGGCAACACACTGGAAACAAAGTCTTTATCACTGTCTTTGTCTCCCTAGCTGCTATCAGTACTTATGCTTAAAAAAATGTCGAATTGTTCTCTCTCTAGTGAAAATGGATTTGAAGAAGGATTAAGTACATTGGGACTCGTGTCTGGGCTTTTTGGTGCAATGTGGTCACTTGGGTAAGAAGTTATTTTCTTATAGAATTAGCTCTATTTATGCTTACTGAAGTTTTCACATAAGATTTATTGTGCTAGCAGTATAAGACTTACATATAAGAATTGATATATCAGCTTCAGTCCCTTGACTCTTGAAATCATCTTAGAAACATCAGGGAACAGTAGAAGGTGTTTGATTTAAAGAAGGAGATGTGAATTTAGGTTTCCTTTCTGCCACTTACTAACGGTAACCTTGGGCAAATCCCTTAATGTCTCTAACTAGTAAAGTGCACAGTGTCTGGCACACAGAAGTCACTCAGTAAATAAATGCTTGCTTTCTTCCCTTTTCTTCCCCGTCTTGGCATCAGTTTCCTCACCTCCAAAATGAGGAGGTTGGATGAGATGACATCTGAAATCCCTTCCCAGCTTTGCATGTGTGTATGTCTGTCTGTATCATGTAGTCACAGGATATCAAAAGCCAGGCTCAGGATTAACCAGGTGGAAAAATTTCCTGTTCAGAAAGGAAATAGCACAATGGGGAAACTGAGTAAAGATTGTCCTACCAAGGCCACAACCTCAACTTTTCCCAGGGACATACATCCACCTGTAACAGTTCTTAGACTGCAGCACATGCCATGTTCTACTATTGGTTTCATAATAATTTAGATAACCATCCCTGTAATCAAAATTCAAAACAAATTATTATCCTGAGTTATTACTTCAAATAGCAAAATTTCATTAAACACAATGGAGGGCTTGAATACTATTAACTTCTCATGTTTTCCTAACAGTTACATTTCATTTATCCTTTATAAATTAAAACTAACCACATTCTGGAGTTTTGGACATACAGCAAATAGCTGATTATTGACTTCATATTAATGTATTGAAGTTACATCTTTAAACCACCTTATATATTTTTACAATTTTTATAAGCAATAACTAAAAATTTTCAAGTGAAAACTCACTCTTTAATATGGTAAACTTAATTATTCTTTTTTTTTCTTTTAAGATAAAATCCACCCTGCTAAATATTAAAGTTTTCAAATATCTGTTTTTATCACATTATTTTAAAAACTCAATTTATAATCTAACAGCATCCAAAATAAAAACAATTATCTTTATAATAGCATTTCTGCTACAATGGTTTTCCAAATATCACAGTATAAGAGAATTTAGAAATCAAATAATAACATAGACAATATCACGTATTTAAAACATGAAACAAAACCTATTACCAGTCAGATGATGTCAATTCAGCCAAATGCATTTCCAAATTATCTTACATAGAAAATAATTAATTTTATTATCTTTGGTATTTTATTTAACCACATCTAAAACCTGGCATGCAATTACATTCAATTAAAGAAATAATAAAAGCAGTCAACATTTATATAGTGCTTACCATATACCAGTCATTGTGTTAACCACTTCACAATCATTATATTATTTTGATCATCACAACAACCATAGGATGTGGGTACCATTATTATTTTCCTCTTTACAGATGAGGAAACTAAGGCAAACAAAGATAGCTTATTTAAGATCATATACCTAATACATTTCTGAGACTGGAGTATAACTCAGGTTTCCCTTCTCCATGCATTTTCCCAGCATTTTTTGTTGTTCTCCAGCACCTTTATGTGGAACCTCATCTGAGATGAGAGAAATTAACAAAGTCAGCAATGAGAGGGTCTCATAGCTGGAATAGTCACAGGGGGTCTCTGAACTAGGGTGAGAGTCAAAGGAGAATCTCTGAGCTGGGATAGAGGGCTCAGAGGGCTCAGGGAGGTCCTTGAGCTGGTGGGGATCAGAAAGGAGTTCTCTTAGCTGGACTGGAGAACTAGGATAAAGGGGCCCCTCCTCCACATACCCCCTTTTGGTTTTACATCACCCTTTCTATTCCTTAAATTTAGTCATTTTTTTTTTTTAAGGCAATGGGGGTTAAGTGACTTGCCCACGGTCACACAGCTAGTAAATGTCAAGTGTCTGAGGCTGGATTTGAACTCAGGTACTCCTGAATCCAGGGCCGGTGCTTTAACCACTGTGCCATCTAGCTGCCCCCAATTTTACTCAATTTTTAAGTTGCTCCTGGGGAAGCTAGATGGCACAGTGGGTAAAGCACCGACCCTGGAGTCAGGAGGACCTGAGTTCAAATCCAGCCTCAGACACTTGACACTTACTAGCCGTGTGACCCTGGGCAAGTCACTTAACCCTCATTGTCCCACAAAAATAAATAAATAAAATAAACATAAGTTGCTCCCTGATTTAAACAAGCTTTTCTCTTTTTATGGTCAAGGAAGGTTAACAAGAGGTGGCTGTAAATATGACCACTCACCTTATGTTTTCTTCACTCCAGGATTATTTTCAAACTACCTGCCTTCATTACACTCAAATGATAGCTCTATCAGTCTTCAGGGTAAAAATGAACTAGGTGTTATTTACCCCTGAATCTTTTACAGGATTTAATTTTTATTTTTCCTTCAAACAAATTCTACAGAGTGGTACCTCAAAACTCACTTGAGATATTTAAGCATATGTTAGACTTCTGCTAAGTGCCTGATCAGTTAGGACACAGAGAAGGGGGTGAGTTCCTGGAATTACTCCCCTGAAATCTTTTTTTTTTCTTTTCTTTTCTTTTTTTTTTTCCAGTGTGGCAATTGGGGTTAAGTGACTTGCCCAGGGTCACACGGCTAGTAAGTGTTAAGTGTCTGAGGCCGGATTTGAACTCAGGTACTCCTGACTCCAGGGCCGGTGCTCTATCCACTGCGCCATCTAGCTGCCCCTCCTGAAATCTTAAAATGATTAATCTCCAATCTCCTTAATCAGCAAACCTCCAAAATCTATTATTATGTTTTTAGCAGTTCTACAGACCAGGAAAAGGTTTTCCTTTCTTTGATTATCTGACTTTATCTTTGTAATTCCAATATGACTACAGGCTGAAATGACAGAAAAGAATCTTGCAAGGTTTGGGTTTGTTTGGTTTTTTTCCCCCTGAAAACCTTATCTCTTGCCTAAAGTGGAAACTAGTCTTACTTACTCAGACAACTGCTTTAAATATGGGAAATCATTACTGTTTCCCAGTTTTTAAAACTCTTTGACTGTAGCTTTTAAGCAATTTTTCTGGCTGCCTTCATTTTCCTCCTTAGAAATCTTTCAAAAAAATAAAACAAAACAAAAAAGAAATCTTTCAAGGTCACAGAATCTACAAACAACACTAAATACAATATAAGACAAAGACACAAAAACAGACAGAATAAGACAAATACATATTTGCTAGCCTTAATTTTTTTCAACTTTGAACAATGAAAAGACCCAAATTAGGACCAAAACAAATTACCAGATGAATCTCTTGAAAGTTTATGTTTATGTCAGATGTCACATAATTCAGTTGTGTGCTGTTTAGTCATTCCTATAACAATCAGGAGCATCTCCTGGTGTCATGCTACCAAAAATCCATCCAAGTATTTTACTACTATGGGAAACCCTAATTTTATTCCATCCCTGGGGGAAAACCTAATCTTTAACCTAAACTTAATCAAAAGTTCCCCCTTGGAGGGGGGGGGGGGCTAGCCTTCAGTAAAAGAAGCTTGGGACAGTGCATGTTGTAGCCCGGGAGCAGAACTCAACCTTAAAAGGCACGATAGAGGCTAAAATATGAATAAAAAACAAAAAAAGAACCCTCACAATTGACAATTACTATGGTGACAGGGAGGATAAAAAACATAAACTCAAAGGAGGACAACAATGATAAAACACCTATGTGTGAAGCCTTAAAGATGAAGAAGAATTGGTCTTGAGACCAAAAAGCCCTCCTAGAAGAGCTCAAAAAGGATTTTATAATCAAATAAGAGAGGTAGAAGAAACATTGGGAAAATAAATGAGATTTATAGAAGAGGGAGTCAGTAGCATGGAAAAAGAAGGACAAAAATTGACTGATGAAAACAACTCATTTAAAAATGCAGTTGGCCAACTGGAAAAGGATGTGCAAAGCTGACTGAAGAAAATAATTCCTTAAGAATCAGAATTGGGCAGATGGAAGCTAATAACTCAATGAAACAACAGAAAGAAGTAAAGCAGAATCAAAGGAATATAAAAGTAGAAGAAAATGTAAAATACCTCTTCAGAAAAACAATAGACCCCGCAAAATTAATCATAATCTCTCAGGGGAAAGGAAGGGTATTCAATGAAATAGGGGACTTTAAAACTTTACTAATAAAAAGACTAGAACTGTATAGAAAATTCATTCTACAAATACAAGACCCAAGTGATGCATGAAAAGGTAAAAAAAAGAGGGTAAAAAACATGTTACTCAATAAGGTTAAAATGTTTGCATCCCTCCATGGGAAGAATATACTTGTGACTCTTGAGAACTGTATCTTCATTAAAATACAGATATAAGGAGTACACACAGAAGGTGTGAGGATAAGTTGATTCTGTTGTGATGATTTTTTTTTTTTGTGGGGCAGTTGGGGTTAAGTGACTTGCCCAGTGTCACACAGTTAGCAAGTGTCAAGTGTCTTGAGGCCAGATTTGAACTCAGGTACTCCTGAATCCAGGGCCGGTGCTTCATCCACTGCACCACCTAGCCGCCCCTTGATGTGATGATTTAAAAAAAAAAAAAACCTTAAGGGGTAACAAAAAGGATTATGCTGGGAGAAGAGGGAAGAGAAGGCAGAATGGAGTAAATCACATCTCATGAAGAGGCACAGAAGACCCATTATAGTAGAGAGAAAGAAGGTAGGGGTGAGCATTGTTTTAACCTTACTCTCATCTGATTTGGCTCAAAAAGGGAATGATATATATATACTCTATTGGGTATAGAATTTTATCTTACCCTATAGGGAAGTAAAAGGGGAAAGGGGAAAGAAAAGGATGGGGTGCTGATAGAAGGGATGGTGAAATTAGGAGGGGAAAGGGGAAAGGACAAAAGGGAGGAAGAGCTGATAGAAGGGAGTGTAGACTGAGGTGGCCAGAAACAAAACAGTAGTGAGAAGGGTCAGGTGGAAAAAGAAAAATACAAAAAAGGGGGAAAATAGGATGCAGGGAAATACACAGATAGTAATCATAACCATAAATGTGAATGGGATGAACTCTTTTATAAAACGGAAGCAGATAGCAGGGTGGATTAAAAAAAAAAAACAACAGAATCCTATAATATGTTCTTTACATGATGAAATTCGAACTCATATCTTCCTAATTCCAGGCCCAGAACATTATCTACTACACCATTGTCTACTACACCATACTATCTCTAGACACCTATGTGTTTATTTGTGTATATACACATTCATATATTCCTATTTCAAGCTACTTGGAAAATAAACCCTGTATTCAACTTAATAGTACAGCTTTATTTACTCAAATGTCTACAATAACTTCTTAACTGGACTCCTCACCTCCAAATTCTCACCCATACTCAATCCTTCATACAGCTGCCACATTAATCTCCCTAAAATTCTCTGACTATCATAGCAATCCCTCTAACTCAGAAGCCTGAAGTGGTTACCTGTCACCTCTAGCATGAAAATCCAAATTTCTCAGCTGCAGTTTATAAGCAGCCTACTGATCCAACTTTACATATTTCCCAATCCAGAACTGGCTTTAAGCAGGTTGATTTTCTTCTCAGTGTTATCCTGTTATATGTCATGATATACATTCTAACCTTTGCCCACATTATTCCTTCCAGATACATTCCCAAAGACTTCCTCTGTCCCTTCTGCCAGGCTCATATCTCACCTCTTCCATGAATCCTTCCCTATTCATTACAACCCACATTGCTCTCACCTTTCTCCAAATTCCCATAGCACTTGTCCGTACCATTCATGTTGGCACTTTAATCACATACTATAACAATAACAACAATTTCTGACTATTTGAAAATAGATTGATTGTAAGCACTTTGAGGATAGGGACCATATTTCATGCTGCCATTTTATACTCTCCCACAGGGCTTCTTAAACTTTTTCCACTCATGACCCCTTTTTGCCCAAGAAATTTTTACATGACTCCAGGTATATAGGTATTTTAAATAGTTATACATAACCTTTTACTGCTGCCAAATTTTTCGTGACCCCCCCCCACATTCAGTTACTTGACCCAGTTTAAGAAGCTTTGCTCTACCATACCTACCATGATAGATGTTCTTTGAAACAAATCCTATAATTAAAAATATTGCTTGTAGACCTATGAGTTAGAAATATAAAAGATATATGATAGATATGGCATCTACTTTAAGAAATTAATTTTTTAAAGATTCTACAAGGTAGAATTCATAACTCAGATCCTACATTTGACTAATAAATGCATATTGTTTGATAACTTTAAAAAGATGATTTTTCTTTCTGCAGTTCAACTAAATTACCATGTAAGCATAATTCCAAAGAATTAGACGTTCTTTAACTTTAAAAAAGCAACTTAATGGGGGTACAATTTGTTTTCTCTTTTCTTTATTTCTCTTTAGAGCATTTATAGGACCAACACTAGGTGGATTTTTATATGAAAAAATTGGTTTTGAATGGGCTGCAGCTATACAAGGACTCTGGACTTTAATTACTGTAAGTAATCAGTATTTTATGTTATATTAGTGCTTATGGAAAATAAGCTCAAATTCAAAAAAAGAAGAAAGAACTTCAGTAAAAGAATACACAGATGAGAACAAGGAATTTCAGAAGGGAACACATATAAGCAGAGCAGTTTTAGTACTATTTGGATAAATGTAAATATATACTTAAAACTATGTAATGGAAGTTCAGTTTCATATAAAAATATGTGCTTATTTTACAAATGATTTTAACCATTGACTGTAATTCTATTAAAGGGATTGGCAATGGGACTGTTTTACATTCTGGAGCACTGTCAAGGAAAGAGGTACTTTTAACTTTCACTCTGGGTTATTTGTCCTTTATTGATGAATTTTTGTTGTTGTTTTTACATAACATTCATTTTCAAGTATGTTCCTTCTCCTTCCTCCAAATCAGTAGGCCTTCTTTTAGCAGACTTAAAAAGGGAAAGCAGTTTTAACAAAACCTACGAATAAATGCACCTTAACTGACAGCATATGCAGTAACCTTAACTAAAGTCTTCTCACCTCTGGTAATGAAGGAGAATTTAATTCTGCTTATTACAAAATCCTCTCTTGGGGTATTGAAAGTCCTTAATAATCTGACCTCAACCTATCTTGCCAGCCTTATTAAAAACCATTCCCTTTCCTACACTCTATGATCCAGTATAACTTTCTTGCTGTCTTTTGCGCACTGCATTCTATTTCCCTTCTCCATATCTTTGCATAGGCTATCCCATATCACCTCTACCTCTTATAGTCCCTAGTTTTGGGGGCAGCTAGGTGGAGCAATGGATAAAGCATGGACCCTGCATTCAGGAGGACCTGAGTTCAAATTCGACCTCAGACACTTGACAACTTACCAGGATCACACAGATCCTGGGCAAGTCACTTAACCCTCATTGCCCTGCCAAATAAAATAAAAAATAATGATATATAGTCCCTAGTTTCCTGTATTAATAATAATAGCTAATATTTATATAGTGTTTACTCTGTGCCAAACACTGTGCTAAGTACTTTACAATTATTATCTCCACAAGAGATACTTTACAATTATTTCCACCTACCTTTATTATTCCCATATTACAGGTGAGGAAGCTGAGGTAAACAGGTTAAGTGACTTGCTCAGGGTCACACAGTTAGGAAGTCTCTGAGGTCAAATTTGAACTCATATCTTCCTGACTCTAGGACTAATGTTCTGTGTACTGTAGCGCTACCTAGCTGTCCCAATTTAATTACTACTTCCTCCATCAAATCTTTCCTGATTTCCCTCACATGATAGCACATACCCCACTAAAATTTTCTTTGATGTATTTGAACATACTCATATTTAACATCTTTGAGAGCAGAACTATTTCCTGTTTGTCTTTCTGCCTAGTATAATGCCCAACACATAGTAGGTACTTATTACATGCTTATTGATTGATAAAAGTATATTTCCTCAACCCTTCAAATTGCCAGGCTTGATCATTATAATTACATAGAGTTAAGTTGTGTTGTAGATTTTCTATATTTTTTCTTGTTTATGCTTCTTTACATTATATCATATGCTATTAGATTTTCCTTTTAAAATTCCGATCTGGGATGGCTACGTGGCACAATGGATAGAGCACCAGCCCTGGAGTCAGGAGGACCTGAGTTCAAATCCGGCCTCAGACACTTAATACTTACTAGCTGTGTGACCCTGGGCAAGTCACTTAACCCCAATTGCCTCACCAAACAAAAACAAACAACAAAAAAAAATTTCTGATTTGAGGGAAGGAAGGCAATATATATATTTTTTTTTTTGGTGAGGCAGTTGGGGTTAAGTGACTTGCCCAGGGTCACACTAGGTAAGTGTTAAGTGTCTGAGGCCGGATTTGAACTCAGGTCCTCCTTACTCCAGGGCCAATGCTCTATCCACTGCACCACCTAGCTGCCCCGATATACTTTTAAATACTATATTTCTAGAGTCAGTTCACTTTCAAGAAAATGAAATCATATCACTTGCTAAGAGTAGTAAATGTACTTGGCCAATGACAAGTAAACATTTGGGTGCAATTTAAAATATTCACTTTTTTTCCTTTTAAGAAACATCAGATTACTTTCTTAGTGGGTGGGGTGGAGTTGGAAGAAGAGAAAGCAGATCTTTCATGAAAATAAAATATAATTAAAACTTTTTAAAATGATAATGTCTTTTTCTGTTTTTAAAAAATTGTAGATGTGAACCCAAAAATACCTTCAGCAGAGAAGAAGAAAGAGAAGAAAGAACATCTCTGTTGCCACATGGGGTATAGCCTTATATACTCTAGATTGACAGAATGCTTGAAGCTGTATTCTCATTACTTTTAGCAATCAGAAATATTTGTTTCAGAAAGAAGAGCCCACAAACGGAACACAGGTCCCTAAAACCAGCCTTCTGACCTTGTTAACACTACATTTTGAATGATCCAGAGTTAGGTGGTCAAGTGCCCAGATAAATTGGTCATTTTCGATATATTTGTGTATCTACTTTTAAGTGAATGTCAAAGCTCCTTGCTCTCTGGGCTGGGTAGCTGAATGTATTCAGGTTTATCACTACTTCAGTGTAAGTTTTACCATAAGTGCAATCATTCTATAAATGCACCTTTTTACAGGGGGTGGGGGGATGGGGGAGAGAATGACTTGACTTCTCTAGGCAACTCATAACCTCAGTAGACTTAACAATGACTCAAAGTATTTGAAAAAATGAATTTGAAATTTAATAAAAAAAATCTTTCATAGCCTTGAACTTATTTGTCTATCTACTTCAGGAGGGAAAATTCCTTCATTCTGTGGTTGAAATCTAAAAGGTCCCTTCTCCTTTCTTTAAAAAAAAAGAAAAGGGGCAGCTAGGTGGCACAGTGGAAAAGCATTAGCCCTGCATTCAAGAGGACCTGAATTCAAATCCAGCCTCAGACACTTGACACTTACTAGCTGTGTGACCCTGGGCAAGTCAATCCTCACTGCCCTGCAAAAACAACAACAAAAAGAAAAGAAAAGTAAGAAAGAGAGAGAGAAAGAAAGAAAAAAGAAAGGAAAAGAATAATCTGTCGTACTTTCAAAAGGCACATCCACAACATTGCTTAAGTTTGTCTTTCTATAACATACATTTATGGACTTACATAATAAGATTTATCCCAGCTCAGCAACCTCAGGCTCAATTTCCTCATCTGTAAAATGGAGAGATTATTTATCTCAGAGATTTTCTGTTAAAATAAGAGGCTTGAAAACTCATTTAAGTTAAAAGCCCCAGGCAGACATTCAGGTGCAGTGCTTTCTGTTTGCATGCTGAGGACATCACTGCCCTAGTCATCCTAGGATCATCTTGGACTCCTTTTACTTTTCCCTCCATATCTCACCCATTGCCAAATCTTGGCATTTCTGCCTTCACTACATCTTTTCTAGACATCACCATGCACAAATAACCACCATCCTCATTCAGGCTTTCACTACCTCCTGCCTGGGCAATTCCAATAGCCTTCGGGTTGGTTTCCCTTCCTTCCATCTCTCCTCTCTCCAAACCAGCATTTATTCCTAGAGCTTAGTTCTGTGCAGGTCACTTCCCTGCTCAGCAAATGTCCCTGGCTCACTGTTCCCTCTGGGATTAAACATAAAGCCCTCTACTTAGTATTTAAAGCCTCTTCACAACCTTCTCTATTAATGCACTCCTATCCCACTAATCTCTTCCATAAACTACCCTCCAATCCTTGCCAAGGAAGGAGCTTTGAGCATTGCTTTCAAGTACTGACCATTTCTAGTTGTCTTTTTTTTTTTTTTTTGGTGGGGCAATGGGGGTTAAGTGACTTGCTCAGGGTCACACAGCTAGTAAGTGTCAAGTGTCTGAGGCCGGATTTGAACTCAGGTACTCCTGAATTCAGGGCCGGTTCTTTATCCACTGTGCCACCTAGCCGCCCCTATTTCTAGTTGTCTTAAGTGTCAAGTGCAAAAAAATTCTAAGCCAAGCGCTCTCAACCTTTTTTTGTGTCATAGACCCCTTTGATAGACTGGTAAAGCCTTTGGACCCTTTTCAAAATTTTCTGTGTTCCCCTAATTTGCTTATGATATTAACCTTTATGTCTAAATCATGTACCTATTTTGACCTGACCTTGGTATATGGCATGAGATGTTGGTTTATAGGTGATTTCTGCCAAACTGTTTCCAGTTTTCCCAGCAATTTTTTTTCCCTTTCAAATAGTGAGTTCTTGTCCCAGATGCTTGGATGTTTGAGGTTGTCAAACACTAGATTACTGTGATAATTTACTATTGTGTATTGTATACCTAATCAATTCTCCTCATCCATCATGCCATTTCTTAATCAATACCAGGTTTTTTTCATTATTACCACTTTGTAATGCTGTTTGAAATCTTATACTGTTAAGCTGCTTTCCTTCATATTTGTGTGAAAAGTGTTTTGTAATTGTGTTCATATAGTCCCTTCATTTGTCTTGGAAGCCCATCTCCGAAGTATTTTATATTGTTTGCAGTTATTTTAAATAGAAATTTTCTTTCCATCTCTTCTGCTGGCCTTTGTCAGTAATCTATAGAAATGCTGTTGATTTATATGGGTGTGTTTTATATCCTGTAACTTTGCTAAAGTTCTTCATTGTTTCAACTAGTTTTTTAGTTGAATTTCTAAGATAATCTAACTATACCATCATATTATTTACAAAGACTGATAGTTTTGTTTCCTCATTGCATATTCTAATTCCTTCAATTACTTTCTCTTGTCTTATTGCTATAGCTATAATTTTTAGTATATATTGAATAATAGTGGTGATAATGGACATTCTTGCTTTCTTCCTCATTTTATTATGAAAGCTTCTAGCTTATCTTATAGATAATGCTTGCTTTATATATATATATATACATACATACATACACATATATATATGCAAATATATATACACACACAAAAACAATCTACAAAAATAATTTTAAGGAAAGTTCTATTTATTCCTATCTTTTCCATTGGTTTTTTGTTTGTTTGTTTTGTGGGGCAATGGGGGTTAAGTGACTTGCCCAGGGTCACACAACTAGTGTCAAGTGTCTGAGGTCGGATTTGAACTCGGGTCCTGCTGAATCCAAGGCCAGTGCTTTATCCACTGTGTCACTTAGCTGCCCCCCTCCATTGTTTTTTAATTGAGATAATCATATGACTTTTGTTGGTTTTATTATTTATGTGATCAATTATGTTGATAGTTTTCCTAATATTGAATCAGCCTTGGATTCCTTGTTGAAATCCTGCCTGGTCGTAGTTTATGATTTTTGTGATTGATTACTATAATCTCCTTGATAGTTTTTAATTTAAAATTTTTATATCAGTATTCATTGGGGAAATTAGTTTCTAGTTTTGTTTCTCTGTTTTTACTCTTCCTGGTTTAAGTATCAGCATTACATTTGTGTCATAAAAGGAATTTTGTAGGACTCTTTCATTGCCTATTTTTCCAAATAGTTTATACAATATTGGAATTAATTGTTGTTTAAATATTTGATAGAATTCACATTTGAATCCATCTGGTCTTAAGCAGCCAATAATCTAATAATCTTATAGAATAAGGAAGCTGGTAAGTTTTCCTAATAGGTTGACCTCCAGGCTACATACCTGGTCTGTGAGATGGGTTTGAGGAATGTGGAAGAGAAGATTTTCATCTACATTGATTCTTGGGTATTGTTCATGAAACTGGTCAAGTGGTCTGGGACTTGGCGAGAACAGAACTAGATTACTGAAACCTCCCTCCTTTGGGATCAGGAACTATGGAAGAATTGTGCTGGTATCTCATACTACATGACCTGGTAGGCCAGGTCAACAACCATCAGAAACATCATATTGTAGGGGCCAAAATTTAATATATGGAGCGTTAATTGGGTGACTCGCCAAAATACTTGGGTCCTGGAAATAAAGAGGGACCTCTAGGTTCAAAGTTCTCTCCCCTCCAAACTGCCCTTTTAGATATTTCTTCCAGGCCAATAAGAAAGGAGCCTTACAGCTTCTTTTCCACAAAAGGATCAGATTTTATTACTTGGGAATTAATTAAACAACAAAGGTGAAATTAATAAAAAATCAAAGATAAGGAAATAAGGAAAAAGAAATACAGATAAATTCTCCTAACTCTAACCTAAGTCTATACGATCCCCAGATCATTTCCAATTAAGCTAATTCAAAGGAATGCAGGTCTATTGTATTCACTCACCACACCTGGAAAGTACGCTAATTTTCTCCCATCACCAGGAAACCAAGAGGACAGAGAGAGAGTGGGCCAGCGTGAGCATTCTCAAAGCAATTATTCGCTTCCCCTCAATGAGCGTTCAATCTCCCTCCCCCTAAAGGGGAGTCCTTCAAAAACTGCCTATGGAGAGTTCTCCTTCTGACCTCAGTAGCATATGTAACTTCAGGATGGGTCAGGTGTGGCCCCTCCCAAATGAGTCAGCTAAATCTCCAATAATTTTTACCACAATAGGCTCTCTGCAGAATTAAACATCTAGGTTGAAATCTTTATAAGAACAGTAGAGATTGGGAAGTGGTTCTATGGCCAATCTCTACATGGGCACTGTGATGCCATGTTTTACTGGACGTGAGATCCTATCATATCTCTTACTAACCTTGGAAGAAGCGGAATCCCTTAGCTGACTTGGTAGTAATCCTGAGTCCCTGGATGAAGGTGAAGTCGAGTGTTTATTCTGCCCCTATGAAGAAAGAGGAAGCAACTCCACAGAGTCCTCTAAGGGGGCCAAGATTTGGCATTATCTCTCTGAGGTGTTTCCTATGCAAGGGGAAGGTTTTGGCAGATAAGTCAGGAAAGATTGAGTCGGTGATAGTATAGCGTTAGGGCCAAATTCAGTATGGGGAGAGTTAATCGGGTGGTTTGCCATAATATTGGGGTTCAGAAAATAACAGGGGACCTCTAGGTCCAGAGTTTCCCCTTCTTCAAATTGCCTTTTTTCCAGTTATGTCTCCCAGACTAATAAGAAAGGAGATTAACAGCCTCTTTTTCACAAACAAATCAGGTTTTATTAATGGTAACAAAATTTACAACACAAGTGGAGTTAATAAAGTCAGGTAAAATGAGAAAGGGGATAGAGATAGTTGGAATCTAATTCTCCAGGGTAAAAAGGCTCCCAGGTACCTCAAATATGCTCTACTTCCTCAGCTACTCAGAACAGCTTGGGTCTGGCAAAAACTAACTCAAACCCTAAACTTGTTTCCAGCTCAGCTGGCTTAACAAGCCAGCCTCACTGGAAGGAACACAAACTCTCCACCCCCTGGGATCTGTAGTTCCAAGGAGAATCAGCTATGCAGTCTCTTTCCTGGTTTGGTATGAAGGTCAAAAACCACCAGCTTCTCTCTCTCTCAACCTTCCTTTTCCCTCTCTGAGAGTCTCCCTGAGAGTCCTCTCCCCCGCTTCCTGCCTCTCTCATAGGAAGGGTGGTTCTATAGCCAGGCTGAGTCTCCAATTGGTTTAACATACCCCCTGGGCTGTCCCCATTATAATTTGGCTAGCCCCACGTGGGCATGGGGGAACTTCTAGGTGGGGGTTAGGTACTTAATTCTGATACTTTGACTCAATAATTGTTCTTTGTGTTGTTTGTTCTATAATCTCTTCTCTTAGGTTTTTTTTTTTTTTTTTGCAGGGCAATGAGGGTTAAGCGACTTGCCCAGGGTCACACAGCTAGTAAGTGTCAATTGTCTGAGGCCAGATTTGAACTTAGGTCCTCCTGAATCCAGGGTTGGTGCTTTATCCACTGCACCACCTAACTGCCCCCTTCTCTTAGGCTTTTAAAGCTTGCATCTTTTCAGTCTGACCATGATGAAGCAGAGATGGGGTTATAAAAACTCCAAATCACAATTAATTCCTTTCTTTTTATTTTATTTTATTTTTTGCTGGGCAATGAGGTTTAAGTGACTTGCCCAGGGTCACACAGCTAGTAAGTGTCAATTGTCTGAGGCCAGATTTGAATTCAGGTCCTCCTGAATCCAGGGCCGGTGCTTTATCCACTGCACCACCTAGCTGCCCCCTAATTAATTCCTTACAATAGGAAAGCCTCACTATCAGCTTAGGTCGTGGTGTGAGGGCCAAAATTGGATATACTGAGAGCTATTTGGGTGACTCACCTTAATATTGGGGTCCCAGAAATATGAGGGACTTTTTTAAGGTTTAATCTCCCCTCTGAATTATTCTTTTTAGATACTTCTCCCATGCCAATAAGAAAGGAGCCTTGGGGTGGCTAGGTGGCGCAGTGGATGAAGCACCGGCCCTGGATTCAGGAGGACCTGAGTTCAAATGTGGCCTCAGACACTTGACACTAGCTGTGTGACCTTTGGCAAGTCACTTAACTCCTATTGCCCCGGAAAAAAAAAAAAGAAAGGAGCCTCTAAGCTTTAGTTAACAAAAGGATCAGATTTTATTACTCGGGAATTGATTAAACAACAAAGGTGAGACTAATAAAAATCAAAGATAAGGAAATGGGAAAATAGAAATACAGATAGCTGCTCTTAACTTTAAACTCAGCCTAAGCTGGTTCAAAGGAATTTAGGGTTTTCAGTAGGTAACTCACCAACCTGAACAGCCCGCCAGTCAAAGGTTGCTCATGTGCCTCTGCAACCTCAGTCAACCCCCAGAGAGAGCATTCCACATTCCTCAAGAGCATGAGAGCTTAGCCCACCGGAAGTGCCTCGCCTCCTTTCAGGTCTTGGTCCATCTTTCCTCCCCCAAAAGGGGAGGTCCTTCAAAAGCTGCTCATGGAGAGTTCTCCGTTTGATCTCAGTAGCATACGTAATCTCAGGGTGGGCCAGGTGTGGCCTATCCCAAATGATTCAGCTAAAATTTGAGATATTAATCTTTACCACAAATAATTTTTACCACACTGGGACTAGTTGTATTGAAGAGCCTTTTGACCTCCTAGGCACTTTACTACAGATGATCCTGATGTATGATGAAGAATTCATGACTGTGTTGGGAACATCCTCATCTGTAGCATTGTCTGGTATTCCTGGTGCTTTTCTTATTCATTATCAATGCCTTGCACTTGAAGAAGAATGTATGATTCTGCTAAAGGTTTCATCATCTGTTCTGTGGTTTCAATGTTCCTGATGCTGCTCCTGTTAGTTCCTTCTATCAGGAAGCATGGTATTGACCTCCTGAAAGAGGGGTAATACATGAGCCTGGGTGAGTAATGGCACGTTTTTTAGATATGGTCAATGCAGGAATTTGTTTTGCTTGACTATGCATATTTTTAATAAGGGTTTTATTTTTACTCCCCCACCAATATTGAGGGTGTTAGCAGGGTGGGAAAAAATTTTGTTCATTAAAAGTTAATTTTCAAAAAAAAAAAAAGAGCAACCCACCATACATAATGAAATGCACTAGGACCTACACATACCAGGAAGACCAGATCATAGAAATCTAGTACTCAGTTCTTCCAAAGGAAGAAAAGCTTGAGATTTCTGGCCTATGTTCTCTTCCAAATTTTTTTTAGTCACTCAAGATTCTTCTTTTTCATCTTAATTATTGCCCACACCAGACTCCTCAAATTAGCAGGATTAGTATTGTACAGTAAAATTATTGGGGTTTTTTTTGCAGGGCAATTGGGGTTAAGCGACTTGCCCAGGGTCACCCAGCTAGTAAGTGTCAATTGTCTGAGGCCGGATTTGAACTCAGGTCCTCCTGAATCCAGGGCTGGTGCTCCATCCACTGTGCCATCTAGCTGCCCCTACAGTAAAATTCTAATGGCACTTAAATGGTGAATGGTCCCTTGAAGATCCTTTACACCAGGGCAGCTAGGTGGTGGAGTGGATAAAGCACTGGCCCTGGATTCAGGAGGACCTGAGTTCAAGTCTGGCCTCAGACAGTTGACACTTACTAGCTGTGTGACCCTGGGCAAAACATTTAACCCTCATTGCCCTGCAAAAAAAAAAAAAAAAGGAAGAAGAAGATCCTTTAGACCTTGACACCCAGGGTGTTATGTGATGGGATCACTATCTACAAGAATTCCTCTCCCTTGCCTTCTCATGTAGGTCAGGCTAGTTTTTTCTTGAAAGGCAACAAAGGAATTGATTGAACTGGGGGTAATTCTCAAACTGTGCTACCTTTGGCCCAACTTCTGAGCATATTGACATGGCTTTCTGATCACCCAGAAGCATAAAAAGGTTCACCCACGTGGAGCTGGTACCCTTCAGACTTGGTGAATGTCCCAGGAGCACTGGAATTGACATCTTGTACTACTGTCGAATAGTGTTTCCATATGGAGAGGCCACAGGTGTGTATCTACCCAAGCTAAGTGCTTGAGGTATCTTTGTTGAATATCCTTTCTATGTGACAGTTAATCAAATCTCCTTTTGTTAATTACATTGGTTTTTTTTTTTTATTTAAAGAATGGGTATCCCAATTTTACAGAGGCTGAAAGTACCAGGGCTTCTCATAACCCGTTCCCTCTATGGTTTGTCAACAAGCATTAAATGGCACTGTTTCCAACATGGGCTAATCCTCTCCTCAAGCAATCTGCTTCCCTCCTCCCTCCCTTACTAGAATAATGCAGAACTTTGTTCAGAGGTTAGATCGGCATAACCCATTTTAGCTCAGAACTTGCAAGTTTGCAAGGGTTACTGGCATGGGCCACTGTGCCTAGACTTGATGTAGGAGGCAAAAAAAGGGGTTAATAGAAAAACCCAAGGTCCAACCTCTAATTCAGATATTAGTTTTAAAAGGGATTCAGACCCCAGTTAATGAATAACTTACAAATCAGGATGCTAGGTTATCGTACCCATAGTGATCAGTACCCATAATGGGACCATAAAGGTTCAAGTCAGATAACAATAAGACTTTGAATAAAATGACAGGGTATAGAAATTCTCATAAAAAATGTGAAACTAGCCATGGGAACCAGAAAGAGACATGCACAGAAAATGCCAAATTTGTCCCCAGATTCACCTTATGACGCGTAAACCCCCAAAACACACCTCCACTGAAAAAGGTACCCGCCTCGGGGTTTGATTTAGGACCCCAGGAACTCCAAATTAGGTTAAGCCCTCCCCTGCACTTCCCAAAGGTGGAGAATATTATAATGAGTAGGACAGGCCCTCCCCAAGGTGGAGATTATTATAATGAGACTGATAATCAAGTTATCCATACTATAAATACAACTGTCTTTTCTTTCACTATTGGAGACATACCTTTCCACTTTTCTGGTTCTCTCCCTGTGATCACTCACAGCATTGCAATAAAACATGGTAAACTGAGTCACTGAGTCTTGTAATTCAAGCCCACATCAGACTTGTTAAATGTTAACTGAACTACAGCTACCTTATTTTGTTCTAATACAAAACCTAAACTAACAGGGTACTAGTCAGAAATTGGCTTGCCTGCAATACCACCCTGAATCCTCTGCTGGACATTTCAACCTGAACGAAAATAAATCAGCTATATAATGGTAATATTCACATATCTGCAAATGAAAGGAAAACATAGTATTTTTTTTTTACCAAATTATAATCTCCCTAAGAACAGATATTTTGGTCTTTATTTCTCCTTCAGTGCCTGGTACAACAGTGTTCTTCACATTGTAGGGATTAGACATGTAATTATTTAATAAGAAGAAGCTAGTCAAACTCTTTTTTTTTTTTTGGTGAGGCAATTGGGGTTAAGTGACTAGCCCAGGGTCACACAGGTAGTAGGTGTCAAGTGTCTGAGGCCAGATTTGAATTCAGGTACTCTTGACTCCAGGGCTGGTGCTTTATCCACTGTGCTACCTAGCTCCCCCAAAGCTAGTCAAACTCAATTTGTTTTCTATCTCTGCCTCAGGGGTCTACTTCTCTGTGAATGAACTAAATTTTAAATTACCATTCCAGCAGGTTATTGATTATTAAAATATCACTTTCTGCCTTTCAGCCTATGATTTTTCATTGACTAGCTGGTCTTCTTTAGACAAGGTTCATATGCAGCAGAGTGAAGCGAATGGAACAAAGATCAGAAACTCTGACAGGAGTGTGGAGTAAATATTTACGCCCTTTCCATGCTGGGAATTTGCCTGTGTGGCACAACATATCTCATGTGCCAAAGAGCTCTTGCCTGGCAATAAAATGTTACCAACGGTAAAACACAAGGACGTTATTGGGCAGAAATTCCTCATCCTGAAGTCTGGAAGACCTAAGTTCCAAATCCAGCTTCAGACACTGAGTAATTGTAGAACCCTGGGCAAGTCACTTAATCTCTGTCTGCCTAGATTTCATTATCTGTAAAATGGGAATAATAATACAATCTATCTTGTAAGGTTGTTATGAAAATCTAATGAGTTAGTATCTATAGAGTGCTTGGCACACTGGTTAGTGATGTAGGAGGTGAAAAAAGGGTTACCTTAGACTAAACAACAAGGGTATAGAAATTCTAATGAAAAATGGAGATATTTTGAAACTAGTCATGGGAACCAGAAAGAGACATGCACAGAAAAGGCCAAATTTGTCCCCAGATTCACCTTATAATGTGTAAACCCCCAAAACACACCTCCACTGAAAAAGGTAGCCACCTTGGAGGTTGGCTTAGGACCCCAGGATTTCCAAATTAGGATAAGCCCTCCCCTGAAACACCCCTAGGTGGAGAATATTATAATGAGAATGACAGGCCCTCCCCTGTACCTCCCCAAGGTGGAGATTATTATAATGAGACTGATAATCAATGTATCCATACTATAAATATGACTGTCTTTCCTTTCACTATTGGAGAGATACCTTTCGACTATTCTGGTTCTCTCCCTGTGGTCACTCACAGTATTGCAATAAAACTTGGGAAACTGAGTTACTGAGTCTTCTAATTCTTTTGGGACGATTCATGTTCAATTTGATCCCAAATTCCATCCCACATCATTGGTGCCCCGTGTGACTTAAAGTCCCAGATTCAAACTCTTTTTCCTTTTTTGAAAGCAGTAGGGTGAGATGTCGTTAAGGTAAGTTTGGGATCTGCCTTTAACTCCTGCACTCGGATTTTGGCTCATTTGGGAGTCCAGCTGGCTCACCAAAGTGAGTGGGGGTATTTCTGGTTGATCCAGGATCAAGCAATTTACCCTGAGGGATTTCATTTTTTTCCTGAAAAGGGAAGAAAGGAATTGCCCTGTTGGCAAGACCCAGCAGTCTGGGGGACGCCCTGCATTCGGTTCTTTGCTGTTTTAATGGACACCCACGTGGACACAGGTGTGGTGTTGGTAACTGGGAGGTTATGGGTGGGTCACGAAATTTTGACAAATTGGGAGAAGGGAGTAAGGAGAAAATTGGATGTAACCAAAAAGAAACAAATGACTTTAAGTCTGATAGCACCGACCTGGAAAAGAAAACGGGTGGTGTTTTATTGCAATACTGTCTGACCACAGCAACCCCCTCATTTGGCTCTTGGGTTCCCCAGGAGGGAGTATGCATTGTGTTTTTCCCCTCCGTTGCCTTAGAAACCTCAGTCACATTGGGTGGGCCCCCAAGGTCTGAGGTAGGATTTTTCTCAGGTGCGGTACTAGCCCAACCCACCTTAAAGGGACAGGGAGAGAAAACATTCTGCATAACCCCTCGGATGTATCCTTACAAATTTGGAGAAAGGAGAAAAAAGGGGGAAAAAATTGGACATGAGTGAAAAGAAAAAAATGACTTATTTGCAAGAGAAAGATTTAAGATAACAGACCTCCTGATAAGCCCCAGTGGGCTGGTCAGGAAGAAGTAATGTTTTATGGCTGTTTTCTTGTTTGTTTGTCTGTGTGTGGCCGCTAGTCTGCCTGTTATCTCGTGCATTTATGTCTGTCAAATGTTGTAATTGTGTTGTACAATCTGCGGGGAATTTTTGGTTGTACCCCTGTAGCCTTTCAGATTGATGGCCAGGCTCTGAAGCAGGGGGAAGGAAAGTCTCTGACTTCTGAATATCTGTACAGGTGAGTGTTTACTTAAGAGTTTGAATTTGGAATTGGAATGGTTAAACTTCTTTGCTAGGCATTCATAGCCTTAGATGAACATTGTAAAAGCTGGTTTGAAAATGCTGCTACTTTGAAATCTTTTGTAGTGGAATGGTTAAAAATCAGGAACTATTTGTAATGTGTAAAAGTTGTAATGAAAAAGGATCTCTAGTCGAGCATGACTTGCGCCGCTGCGCTGCTTCCCCCTCCTCCCCCTTCTCAGGTGCTGGCCGGCTGTGCAGCGCCGGAGCAGAGTGATGGGTAAGAGAGAGAATGTTTAGAAAATCTTAAGAAACTGTCCAGAGTATTTTGAATTATTGGTAAAAGCAAATAGAAAGAAAACTGTGCCATTTTGTACTGACTGTTCAAAGAATTTGGAATCTTGAAAAAAAAAAGGGGGAGTATATTTAAGGTGCACTGCCACTTTAAGTGTTCACCTGCCATTTCAAGGTTTGTGAATTCTGGAAGAAACCAAAGAATACTGTTAAAGTTTTAAAGTTATTTTTAAATTGATGTATATGTGTTAAAATTGTGTTAAACTTGTAATTGTGTTAAAATTATTGGAAACAAAGCAATTGATGGTTTTAACAAAAACAGGTACATTAGTTGTTTCCTCTAAGACAGACATTACACATAAAAAGGCCTTCTAGACTTTTTAAAATTTGTAAACTTGCCAGAAAAGAGCTTGTTACAAGGAATGGTTTTGCTGAAGGTTTATAAGGTTGCTTATTGTATAGAAGTAATTTCTAATGATTGATCTTCACATAAAGATAAAGTTTAAATCTGAGAAGGAAGGAAAAAACAAGCAACATATGTGTGTCCTGGTAAATCTTTTTTGCTCATTGCAATTTCATGAGAGTAGAGGTTTGCTATTTAAGATAAAATATTTTGGGGACAGTAATTTATATTGTTTTGAGTTTTGAATTCAGGTATAATTGTTTGGATGGTTAAGCCAGTAATCCAAGTACTGGAGAGAATACCACAAATCAATGCCACAAGAGGGAATGTGCTGCTTACAGGTGGAGGTATCTGGGAAAAAGTCAAGAGGAAAATTTCGGACTCAATCTGAGGTAGGCTCCTTTTGGCTCATTGTGTTCCTACTGAATAGGAAATGTTTCCCCACCTGGCTATCCCTGAATTTGGCTATTACTGTATGACTGGTGGTCACTTGTAACTTTTACCTGAAATCAAACAGAGCTAAGGATGTTTTATCCTGGCCTTATAATCATGTCCCTGCTTTTTCTTTTATAGCAGATTTCTATAATTAGAGCAAGTAGTCAGTAGAAGAAATGAGCACAATGCAAGTATGTAAGATCTTACTGTTTTCAGTTTAAATGTGTGGTCACTTGATATGTCAAACAGCAAGGTATATTAATATTCAGGTTTGTCATCTGCCTGCTAATGTTTACATGGTGGTATGATAAGATTAAATTAACTGGGTATCTTTCTGGTTTAGAAGAATGTGAAATTCCTCCCCATTGCAGATGAGAGGGAGGTTGGTAACTAGGAAACATAGTTATGCATTTTAGGTTTTATCATAAATCTGCCCAGTCAGATCTCTGTTATGTGCTGCCAAGGACACCAAGCTACCAACTCCATAGTACAAGGGAATCACAGGGCAGACCTTGCTGCTAGATTAGTTGCCAGGTCCATTCTCCGGTCCACCCTAGCCCTGATCCCCTTGCACCCTATTGTGCGCCAAAGGTATTTCCCCTTCCTAAACCAAGGAGGAGACTCTGTCTTTAGTGTTAACTACCACTTGCTTAAATTCATATGTTATCTTGGGCTTTTTGAATTATAGAATAAGAATGCTACTGCCTCCTCTCATATTAAAGTCAGAAGAGGAACCTGGGATAATTTTCTTTGGTGGGTCTGGAAAACTGCTGTCCTCACTATTCCTTTTGTTGGGTAACTGGAACATGAAGCTATGCTTAAAAATTTAACTTTGGTAATGGAATGAGTTTCTAATTCTACTGCATTAGGGTTACAAGAATTGGAAGAGTGCTTTAACTCTCTGGCAAATGTGGTCCTGGACTGGGGCGAAGTCTGTATGGTTCAGAACAACCTCCTGAAGGTTGAGCTGCCATACAGAGATTACCTGGATGGCTGAAACTGTTCACAACTGCTTGTTTTGTCCAGTTTTTCATGGAATTCTTAGATTTATTCTGTATTAGGGTCCCTGTTGCCCCTTGGTCTGTTTGTAAATCATTTGTGTTTTGTGTTGTGGTTCTTGCATTTGTAACACTAGTTCCTACATCTCCCTCAATTCATAACCCTCCCCTACACCCCCGTGGGCCCCTACTTCACCCCCAACTCAGCAGGAAGCAGTAACAGAAGAGATGATCGTCGTCTTTTTTCCCAGGGTATATGAAAAGGGGGGAATGATGTAGGAGGTGAAAAAAGGGTTACCTTAGACTAAACGACAAGGGTATAGAAATTCTAATGAAAAATGGAGATATTTTGAAACTAGTCATGGGAACCAGAAAGAGACATGCACAGAAAAGGCCAAATTTGTCCCTAGATTCACCTTATGATGTGTAAACCCCCCAAACACACCTCCACTGAAAAAGGTACCCACCTTGGAGGTTGGCTTAGGACCCCAGGATTTCCAAATTAGGATAAGCCCTCCCCTGTACCTCCCAAAGGTGGAGAATATTATAATGAGAGTGATAATCAATTTATCCATACTATAAATATAACTGTCTTTCCTTTCACTATTGGAGAGATACCTTTCTACTATTCTGGTTCTCTCCCTGTGGTCATTCACAGTATTGCAATAAAACTTGGGAAACTGAGTTACTGAGTCTTCTAATTCTTTTGGGACGATTCATGATCAATTTGACCCCAAATTCTATCCCACATCATTTGGTGCCCCATGTGACTTAAAGTCCCAGATTCAAACTCTTTTTCCTTTTTTGAAAGCAGTAGGGTTCATGTCTAAAGGTGGCATTGCTCCTAGATGAGTCCTTTCTCAGCTACCATCTCAAGGGGTGTGGAAAATTGTTTCTCTCTCTCTCTCTCTCTCTCTCTCTCTCTCTCTCTCTCTCTCTCTCTCTTTTAGTAACAAACATTTATTTTCCAGTTACATGTAAGGGTAATTTTCAACATTCATTTTCATAAGATTTAGAGTTCCAAATTTTTCTCCCTCCCTCCCTTTCATCCCCCCTCCACAAGATCGCAACCAAGTTATATATGTACAATCCACAAGTGTTCTTTTTATCAGTTCTTTCTATAGGGGTGCATAGTAAGCTTCCTCATTAGTTCCTTGGGATTGTCTTGGATCATTGCACTGCTGAGAGTAGTTAAGTCATTCACAATTGCTCATTGAATAATACTGCTGTCACTATGCACAATGTCCTCCCAGCTCTGCTCACTTCACTATACATCGATGTTCATTAGTCTTTCCAGGTTTTTCTGGGATCATCCTGTTTATCATTTCCTATAGCACAAGACCATTCCACCAGTCATATAGCACAGCTTCCATCATTCCTCAATTGATGGACATTCCCTTGATTCTCAATTCTTAGCCTCCACCAAGAGTTGCTATAAATATTTTTTGTACAATTTTTCCCCCTTTTCTCTTTTTCACGATTACTACTGTTAACTGTTTCCCTTCCATCCTATTCCCTTCCCCATGATATTTATTCTATTATCCATCTTCTTTCATCCTATCACTCTTCAAAAGGGATTTGCTTCTGTCTGTACTCCTCCCCAATCTGCCCTTCCTTCTTTTGCCCCTCTCTCTTTATCCCATTCCCCTCCTATTTTCCTGCAGGGTTAGAGAGATTACTCCACCCAATTGAGTGTGTACATTATTCCCTCCTTGATCCAATTTTTTTTATTTAAAAATTTTTTTTTAAGTGAGGCATTTGGGGTTAAGTGACTTGCCCAAGGTCACACAGCTAGTAAGTGTTAAGTGTCTGAGGCCAGATCTGAACTCAGGTACTCCTGACTCAAGGGCCACTGCTCTATCCACTGTGCCACCTAGCTGCCCCTCCTTGATCCAATTCTAATGAGATTGAGGTCTTTGAGCCAATTCTGATGAGTGTTGGGCTCATTTACTGCCCAGATTAAACAGATTACTACACCCAGTTGGGTGTGTCTGTTAGTCCCTCCTTGAGGCAGCTCTGATGAGTCTTTGAGCCTTTTCTGATGAGTGTAAAATTCATTTACTGCCCTGCTCCTCTCCTATCTCTTCCCCCACTCCATAAGCCTTTTCCTGTTTCTTTTATGTAGGATTTCACCTCTGCCCTTCCCCCTCCCCCCTCCCCCCTCCCCCCCCCCCCCGCCCCGTGAATTCCCTTCACCCCTCAATTTAACCCTAAAGATGTCATCACCTAGCTAAGTGACACAGTGGACAAAGCATCACCCCTGGTTCCAGGGGGATCCCAGCCAAAACCTGGCCTCAGACACAAGACAGTCACCCACTGTATGACCCCAGGTATGTCCCCCCGCTCCAATTTTTTATGGTTCTTTAGGGTCTTGTATTTGAAAGTCAAATTTGCCATTCAATTCAGGTCTTTTCATCACAAATATCTGAAAATCTTCTTTTTCATTAAAGTCCCATTTTTTCCGCTGAAAGATTACGCTGTTTTGCTGGGTAGGCGATTCTTGGTTGTAATCCCATTTCCTTTGCCCTTTGGAATATTATATTCCATGCCCTCCAGTCCTTTAATGTAGAAGCTGCTAGATCTTGTGCTATCCTGACTGGGGCTCCACAGTACTTGAATTCTTTCTTTTTTGGCAGCTTGCAATATTTTCTCCTTGACCTGAGAGCTCTGAAATTTGGCTTATAATACTCGTAGTTTTCCTTTTGGGATCTCTTTCTGGAGGTGATCGGTAGATTCTTTCAATTTCTATTTTAGCTTCTTCTTCTAGAATTTCAGGGCATTTTTCCCTGAGAATATCTTGGAAGATGGTGTCTAAGCTTTTTCCTTGATCATGGTTTTCAGGTAGACCAATAATTTTCAAATTATCCTCTCCTGGACCTATTTTCCAGGTCAGCAGTTTTTCCCAGAAGATATTTCACATTGCCCTCTACTTTTTTATTCATTTGGATTTGCTTTATTGTGTCTTGGTTTCTCATAAAGTCACTGGCTTCCATTTGTTCAATCCTAATTCTTAGGCAATTATTTTCATCACAGAGCTTTTGTACCTCCTTTTCCATTTGGCCAATTTGACTTTTCAAGCTTTTGACTTTTTTCTCATGTTTTTCCTGCATCAACCTCATTTCTCTTTCCATTTTTTCCTCTACCTCTCTAACTTTATCTTTAAAGTCCTTTTTGAGCACCTTTATGGCCTGAGACCAATTCATATTTTTCTTGGAAGCTTTAGATATAGGGCCCCTGATGTTGACATCTTCCTCTGAGGGTGCCCCTCAGTCTTCCTTGTTCCTGAAGAAACTTTCTATGTCCTCACCTTTCTCTGTCAGCTTATCTTGCCTTTCTTTTACTTCACTTTTAGCTCCTTAAAGTGGGGCACTGTTTCCAGGCTGCAGTATCCCAAGTTTAAGAAGTCCCAGGTGGTATGATTTAAGGAGAATCAGGTTCTTCCCTTGCCCAGCCTGTTCCCAGGTCCTTAGATGACCCCAGACCAACTTGCTAATCAACCAGCTTTGTGTGTTGTGGTTGTTAGCTCCAAAGAACCTGTGCCCCTCCCCCACGTGGGCCACTGCTACTCGAGCCTACCTCCTGGTTCTCAGCAGGGGTGTAAAATCCAAGTTCTGCCTTAGCACCAGCATAGACCCCTGTAGTCTCCCCCCTGCCCAGGGCTCAGCCCTCTCACCAGACTGTGAGCTTAGTTCCAGACCACAGTGGCACTTCAGCTGATTCAGAGGCTCTGGGAGTGGGGGGGGGGTGTCTCCTTTTCTGGTGGAGCCTCCCTGGTACTGGATCTGTGTCAGGGTGACTGTGGAGTTGGGCTCGACTCCTGTATTAGCACTGCAGCTCCCTCCTTCTGACCTTCCAAGCCGTTCTTGGTTAGAAGATGATTTCAGCACATTCTTCTGTGAGTTTTGCTGCTCCGGGCATTTTCCTATGGCATTATTTGGATGATTTTTGGAGTGATCGTGTCATGAGTTTGGGAGCTCACTCTGTTTCTCTCTTTTTTGGGCATTGATGCTGGCTTGGCTGGCTATAAAACCCATCATGGACTAGATTTCCTTTACCTCTGGTGATGTACTCTCTTGACCTTTTAAAGCTAACAAAGTTCTGGTTATCTTCTTTACCTGAAATTTTTAAAAATTCTGTGAAAAAGAACGAAGGCCTGTGTTTACCAGGCAAGTGTTTGCCTGATATAGGGTTCTCCCTCCCCCCTTACAGAATTGTCTCTCATCTCTCACCAGAACACCATCATCTGGAAGGAGTCAACTGAAACAAAGAGAGGAAAAATCAAACCAAGAAATAGAGAATAGGCCAAATAATATCTTTTAGATACACCTCTAGTTCCAGCTAAACATCCACAGCCAATCAATTACACTTACCATGTGGTTAGTGGACCAGAACCAGCTATGTATCATCTACATAAACTTCACCATCTTTCCAAGCATTTCAATTACACACCATCACAACTCTCCTGGATGTAGGCTCTCTAGCTTCATCTACATGGGAAATAACTATCCACATGGGGAATCACTTCAGTGGTAGTCTGAGAAATCCTTAAGGACTGTTCAGTGGCAAGTCACTCATTATATAAGTATATAAGTAATATAAAAGATGAATACAAGGTGATCTCAGAAAGGGGAACACTAGCAACAAGGGAAATGGGGGAGGAGAGAGTACATAAATAAGAATTTACTAGGAAAATAATGTCCAATTAATAGGACTACTTCTTTGATAATTTAGAATTGGGCTTTCAAAAATATCAAAAATAATATTATGGGGCAGCTAGGTGGCGCAGTGGATAAAGCACTGGCCCTGGATTCAGGAGGACCTGAGTTCAAATCCAGCCTCAGACACTTGACACTTACTAGCTGTGTGGCCCTGGCCAATTTGCTTAACCCTCATTGCCCTGCCCCCCAAAATAATATTATATGTTCTATCCAATTCTTCTTGCTTCATTTGGATATAACAATTGTCTTGCACAACCTTCCTTCTCAATGTTGGATTGCATAATGTATTAATTGACATGCCCAGCAGCTGACAGTGACACACTGTGTAGCTGTTTCCCCACATATAAATAATCGGGTATTCATGCTCTCTATTTCAGAGATACTCAACCCCAGCCATGGTTTCTTCCTGGTTTCCTGTTTGTGTGACAGCTTTGGCAGCCTGTGTCCTCAATGTAGGTGCCTTAGACACATTCGTGGCTGCTGTATATGAACATGCTGTTATAATGCCAAATAGGACAGAAACATCTGTTTCCCAGGAAGATGCCCTGATGCTGATGAACAAGAACTTAGATGTGTTGGAGAAAGCAATCAAATTGGCAGCTGAAAAGGTATGGTTGTTCCTTGCTGGGTAATATGTTGGGGCAGAAAGAAGTTGAAGAGCTGTGTGCTTTGGTTCATATTGAGAAACTGCTTTGATTTTTACCTGATGTGATAAGGATAGAAAGAATGCTGGGTTTAGAATCAGAGGGTTTGGGTTCAAATCCTGACTCTGCCACTTACTACTTGTGTGACAATGGGAAAGTCATTTAACATCTTTGGGTCTCTTCTGGTTTTTGAGAAGTTGGGTCAGATGATCAACAGTCCTGTAATCCTTCATAGAGATAAGAACCTAGCTAAGATTATTGAGACCTGGGTTCTAGTTCCCCAGTCAATAATGTGTGTAACCTTTGGCAAATCATTGACTTTCTAGGCTTTGCCCATTTGTTATGTAAGATGACAAACTGTATCTTTCTGCATTCTAAAATCCATTGTTTTGAACAGGGTGCACATATTATTGTGACTCCTGAAGATGGCATTTATGGCTGGGTTTTCACAAGAGAAACCATTTACCCCTACCTAGAAGACATCCCAGACCCTCAAGTGGACTGGATTCCATGTACTGAACCAAACAGGTATTTTAATTATTGTTCCTGTCTAAATAAAGAAGAGGTGGTTCTATATATAGTAACTTTAAAGTGAATTTATTAACTCAGGTTATACCTAGGAAGACCTAGGTTCCAGTCTTGTCTCTGATACTTAATGGCTATGTAATTCTGACCTAGTCATTGAACTTCTCCATTCTCCAAGTAACTAAGACTATAACTTCCAAAGTAGATGCCAATTTGTACTAATAGAGGGAGTTTTCTCATTGGCAGTCCCTTATACTAATCACAGGTCCAGTGCCATTTCATAATATTTACATGTAGAAAATTATAAATGATCAAGAGAAAGTATTGTAGATTGGATAGAAAGATATCATTGGAATCAGGAAGACTTGGTTTTGTCCTGCTGCTGACACATACTACTAGCATACTAGCAGAATGGCCATGGACCACTTAACCTCCCTCCCTCTCACCCAGTACATAGGCAATTCCTTTACTTTGAGTTATAGATGAGTTGTGTTGCAGGGATCTATACCACACCTATCATTGCTTCACTACACCAATAAAACAATACTTCCAAACACCCACAAAAATTAATTTAAAAATATGCAAAATCTGTAATATTGCTGTAACAGGATGCTGCATTCCCTATGTATCACAAGATAAAGAGTTGCTTTCTTTTTCCAGCATTTGCCAAAAAAAATGTAGACCCTGAAAGCCAAGTTCAATAGATATTAGCACACTGGTGTTCTCTGGAATAGCTTCTACTTGAATCTTTCACCTCCATAGCAACACGCTGGGCTGGGAGTCTAAAAAAATCAGGCTTCATTCACACAAATGTCCCAGACTCACTGATTCAAATTTTTCATAACCTGAATATCATTTGGCATGTCACCTATTGCAGAAGAAAGTGGTACACACACACATTCACACATGGAAAGAGCTTTCTGCTTTTACAATAAATGTTTTATTAAATTCAGGACCAATATTTATTAGAAGCAAAGTTGTTATCCACAAACCTGTTTTTTTAAAAATCCCACTGATGTAAGTAGGTTTTTACTGTACAAAGTCCTTTGAGTATGTATGGCTCCTAATTACTATTTAGACATTTTAATGTTATTAATACATACCTTTTTTTCCATTAGACATGTGTTTTGTGTTTACAAAGTGCAAAGCAGCTGCCAATCTCTCCTAGTAGAGGGATTTTCCTCATTTTTAGTTCCTTATACTAGAGTAATCACAGGTTCAATGCCATTCAATAATATTTATATATAATAAATTATAGAGATAAATGTGTCAAATTAATTCTTTGGGGGTGGGAAAATGAAGATTAAGTGACTTGCCCAGGGTCACACAGCTAGTAAGTGCTAAGTGCCTGAGGTCAGATTTGAACTCAGGTCCTCCTGAATTCAGGGCCAGTGCTTTATCCACTGCACCATCTAGCTGCCCCCATTCCTTCTTTTTAAACTAAATCCTTTAATAGAAGGAACCAAGTCTGTTTACCTGTCCATTGAGGGTATTGTCATCATTGATGGGACCATTATAGGTGTACTCTGCTTTGAATAAAACAACATGAAAAACTGCATTTGCCACATATCATCTATAGGATCACTTTACAAAGATTTTACCACAGTTTTCCTTTGAACAGCAAGCTTCCTTAGTGTCTTTAAAATGTTGTTTATTTTACAAGATTCAATTTAGATACCACTTCTGAAGGATACTTTTCATGCATAAAATCAAGATGATATGTTGAATTTGGTTAACAGGTACTCACCATCTCCTGGAAGTCAAAGTGTAGAATTACTAATACAAGAGATTCAGTGAGAGTTGTACAACTCTAACCTTCTCTGTTAGTATCTGAACAAATTTATTGGATTTTGTGTTTTATTATCACAGACACCGTTACAATGACAAGTATGGAGTGGACCAAAAATCATGATGTTGTAATAACTTTTTGAAAATTATTTTTTCTTTATTTTTGTCATTTATGAGATTTGGTTTTTCACATGTAATGTGAATTCATTTGCTAAATATATTTTAAATGATGCTATGGTGTTGTAAATTAAAAACAAAAAATAAAGGAAGTATTAAATACTGAATGTCCTTCATGAATTTTGCTCCACTCTGTAATAAGCTGATTTTTGGAGCTTTTCCCAGTGCAGACAGAGAGCATTCACTGTATGCTTTGGCTGTGATTCAGGAGGACACAAGGTCCTGAATTTTTCTCATTTCCCTGAGTTGATAACCCAGAAAACTAATACAACTTCTATAACTGAATACTGATAATAATCATATACAGTTATAAAAGGTTTTATAGTTACAAAGCATTTACTTATGTTCTTTCATTAGATCATCATAAGAAACCTGTGAGGTAAGCCATGCAAGTATTATTTTCCCCATTTTATAGATGAGAAAATTGAAGGTCTGGAGAGTAAAGGTCACATTCAAGTTAGTGAAAGAGCCAGGATATGAAACCAAGTCTTCTGACTCAAAATCCAGTTCTCTTACTACATTACTACTGTGTATTATTTAGTCTGAAAGAAAGTTAGGAGGGAGATTCACTAAAGGACTGCATTCTAATGAAGAATTACTATGTAAAGAATGCTATCCAACTCTTCCCAATTTGTAATGAAAAGATTTTCTTTATGAAAAAGAAACAGTGTTCAAAGAAGATTTAAAGGTAGCTTGGAGAAGAGGGAAAAAATGCTAGAGTTCAAATTTTGGCTTTAACATTTGAGTGTCCTTGAGCAAGTCACTTAAATTCTCTGAACTGTTTCCTCATCAGCAAAATGAATGAGGTTAGGTTTGAAAGCCTTGTCCCATTCTAAATGTACTAATTATCTTTGAAGTAGAGTACCAGAGGACTCAAGAAGGGCAAAGCAGAATTTCAGAGTCAGAAAGAAATCAGTTATCATGTTGTCCAAGATTCCCCTCTACAATGTATCTGCCAAGAAGTGATTCAGCTTTAATATGGATCTCAGTTTAAGGCAACATGGTCCAGTGAACTGAGTTTTGGAGTTTGAGTCAGGAAAACCTGGGTTCAAATCCTGCCCCAGTTACTACTAGCTAATTGATTGTAGGAAAGTCATTTGCCCTCTTTGGGCTTCAGATTCTCGTGTGTAAAATGAGGGAATGAAACTTAGGGGGCTTTCCAACTTCCCTTCCAGCTCTTAATCTCTTAAGATCTGATGGTCCAGAGAAAGAAACAGTGATTACAAAGAACTTCTTCAAGAGCAGGGTATGCTAGAGTTGCCTTATTATTATTTTGACACTAGACTGATAGATCAGGAGAGTACTCTTTTTTTTTTTTTTGTAGGGCAATGAGGGCTAAATGACTTGCCCAGGGTCACACAGCTAGTGTCAAGTGTCTGAGGCTAGATTTGAACTCAGGTCCTCCTGAATTCAAGGCCGGTGCACCTGGATTCTGCACCACCTAGCTTCCCCAGGAGAGTACTCTGAATATAATTTCCGATGATTTTAGCAAAGCATTCGACAAAGCAATTCTTGTGGCAGGATAGACAGATGTGGGCTAGAGAATAATACCATTAGGTATTCATTAATGATTCAGTGTCAGCTTGAAAAAGAGGTCTTTTATGTTGTTTCTCTGGGATATGTCAATAGTGAAAAATTGATAAAATTTTATTAAGTATATACTATGTGCTAGGTACTGTGCTAAGGGGTAGGGATACAAATATGAAAAGAGACAGTTACTGCCCCCAAGGTGCTTACAATCTAAGAGGGGAAGACAACACATGCAAGAAAGCTGAAAAGATCATGAAGAGTAAGAGAGTGTACTGCATGGGACATGAAGGTATGATAGAGAAATCAGATTGTCCAAAAGTAGTTCATCCAGGATGTGTGTTTGACCCTATTCTGTTTAATACTCTTATCAATGATTTGAATAAAGGCATACATGGGATGATTATCTTTCAAATGGTAAAAAGCTGGGAGATATAGCTATTACATCGTCAGGATACAAAAGTATCTTGATAGACTAGAGCATTGGCAAGAATTTAATATGATTAATTTTAAAAAAAATAATGATCATAAATTTAAATGTCAATGAATATGACAATAGGCAATTTAGTAAAGATTAGTGTAAAATTTTGCATTTCATGTTTAAAAAATCAACTTCACAAGTATAAGATGGGGGAATAATGGTTAGAAGCTTTCCTAAAATAAGATCTGAGAGTTTTTAATGAATTACAAACTTTCAAGCAATCGACATTGTGGTGGTCAGCACAAAGAACCTAATGTTCTCTTATGCTATAATAAGGAGGTGTGCAGGACTAGAGAGGGAAAGAAAAAGACTTAGGGGCACATGATAACAACCTTTAAATTTTTGAAGGTCTGAGTGGCTTTTCTTGGACCAGAATTGGCAGAACTGGGAACAACAGGTGGAAGATGTGAAAGGGCATATTTAGGATGGATGTCAGAAAAGACTTCCAAACAAGTAGAACTATTGAAAAATGGAATGAAAAAAAAAATGGAAAGGGTTGCTTCAGGAGGAAGTGGGTTGTACCTCACTGGAGACCTTTAAGTTGGAGGACAAATTATTGGGTATGTTACAGAAGAGATTGTTGTTCAAGAAGTTGCATTGTGTGTCCTCTGAGGTCCCCTTTAGCTCTCACATTCATCACTATGATAATAGCTATTGATTTTCAAGAGTATTGGGCCATAATTAAGAGGGATGATCTGAGGCATCTATACTATTTTGTTAGAGGTAAAATTCTTAGACCAGCACAAGATGAACCAGAACAAAAACATTTGGCTTGGACTAACATAATTCATCTATTTTATGATAAAGCCAGGACTAGAATTCAAGTCTCTGGGTTTCCAATCCCCTGCTCTCACCAGAATATAGGGCTTCAGTGGTGATGATGGCTTATCCTGAGCCGTTTACTCTTTCCTGATCTTGTAACCTGTAGTACATTATGCCTGTTAGATTTTCAGATTTTGGATAGATTATTTGAGCATGAAAAAAAAATACTTTCATCTCTGTACCATAGCTGAAATTCCAGATCCTATCTTTGGTTGCCTGTGTGGTCCATAATAAGAGAAAATGCTGTTTGTCTTTTCACCTAAAAAAGATGCATTTCATTTCACTCCTACCTGGTTACACTCCAACATATCACTCTTGGGTTATTAAAATATACTACAGGGGGCAGCTAGGTGGCGCAGTAGATAAAGCACTGGCCCTGAATTCAGGGGGACCTGAGTTCCAATCCAGCCTCAGACACTTGACACTTACTAGCTGTGTGACCCTGGGCAAGTCACTTAACCCCCATTGCCCTGCCCCCACCCCCCAATTTAAAATAAAAAATATATATACTGCAGTTAATGGAAAGGTAAATGTCAGTAAGAGAACTGGAAGGCTCTGAGAGATGTTGTGACTTATTTTCCATCACATTCTCCAGTAACTTTGGGGATGACACTTAAGCTGTTAAGATATAACACTTTGTATGTAGGATGAACTAAACAATTATTTATAGAAACACCTGTTGAATTCAAATTTGAACTAGATTTGGCCATACACCAGTACAAACAAGACTCAGCTGCTTAGCCAGAGAGAACTCTATCTATGTGGTAGCAAATATTGGAGACAAGAAAGAATGTGATGTCAGTGACTCCAAGTGCCCACCAGATGGCCGGTACCAATACAACACTGATGTGGTGTTTGATTCAGAAGGGAAACTGGTGGCTCGATACCATAAGGTGAGGAATAAAATTGTGTACAGCAAAATAATTAACATTCATTTCTTTTTAATTAAATTCTTAATTTGAAAGAGAAAAGGTAAGGGCTCTGAATATTGATAAAAAAGCATCTGAGAGATACTTAAATTGCTTTTAACAGTAAGTAGGACTTTTGTACCCTCTGAAAAGGAAGTAGAATTATGTACTCCTCAGCATAATATTTGGCTGATTATCCAGCAAATTACTTCACTTTCTTCCCCTTTTCTTTTTTGTCAAGCATTTGACAGGGGTAAGGCATTGGCAGATCTTTGTCCCACAGGCTACTCCATCCAACAACTTTGAGACAACATAACCAAAAGTGAAAACCAGATGTCTGCATTATTCAGACACAAACAAACAAACAAAAACAAAACCTCAGGCATTGATTAAAAGAAGGGTTTACTGACTGAAACTAATCTGATTGTCAGTGTTGGCTTTCTGATTTGAATAAGCATACCAAACACTTTAATGCTATCTTAGTGCTTCATATAGTAGGAAGTGCTTTATAACAAGAAGATATAAAGAATAAAGGAAACCAAACAGCTCCATAAAATTCTAAATAGCATTTTCCATTCCAAGAACAAGCTTCCTAAAAGTGACTTGAGGGGCAGCTAGATGGCGCAGTGGATAAAGCACTGGCCCTGGATTCAGGAGGACCTGAGTTCAAATTCGGCCTCAGACACTTTACACTTACTAGCTGTGTGACCCTGGGCAAGTCACTTAACCCTCATTGCCCCACAAAAACAAAACAAAACAAAACAAAAAAGTGACTTGAAGCAAATTCTATAAAATGTATGCCTGGGAGAAGCAACATGAAAACATGATCAAATCAATTGTGAACACAAATTCAATTGGGAACTGGGGGACAAAGACCCTATGACAACAAGACTATTCCACTTTGAGATATTGGGAGAAGGGGAGGAGTTTCCCTAGCAGAGGATTCATGTAATCTGATCACTTCCTATTTTAAGTAATAATTCTTGCTAATTTTTTTGTGTTTTTGTGCTTCTGAAAGAGTCTAAGTGCTGTCAGAACCCTCTAATCTTTAGCATACTGGGCCAAAGACCTGCTTGTCTAGCCTCAGTTACTGGACTAGGGAGTAATGAAATTCAAGATTTGAACATGAACAACTTTGAATAGAAATGACACAGTCAGACCTGTGCTTACTTTGGCAGCTGATGAGAAGATGGATTAAAATGGGGATACACTTGAAGCAGGGAGACTAACCAGAAGGCTACTGAAAAATCCAGGCATAAAGTGATGAGGGCCTTCACCACTGTGGTAGCAGTGTGAATGGAGAGAAGGGGCCTTATACAGGAGATATAGGTAGAAATACCTATACAAGAGACAATATATAAAGGTATAAAGATACAAAAGATAAAGATAGAAATGCTGAAATTCACACACCGGTGAAATACCATGTAAAATTTCCTCTCATTTGCATACACCAGCTTTATGCAACTCTCATGACCCATGTATGAAGGAAACATGCATATGATATTAAACACATCCACATTTGATGGATTACTTCTAATTCTTTTCTCTCCATTTCATTTCAGCACAATCTCTTTCCACCTGAAATTCAGTTCAATTACCCTAAAGAGGTACCATATGTGACCTTTGATACACCCTTTGGAAAGTTTGGCATTTTCACGTGCTTTGATATATTCTCTTATGATCCTGCTGTGTTCATAGTGGATAAATTCCAAGTGGACAGCATAGTGTTCCCCACAGCCTGGTTCAACACTCTGCCCCTCTTGTCTGCTGTTCCGTTCCATTCATCCTGGGCTAAGGGCATGAGAGTCAATCTCCTTTCAGCGAATATTCACCACACCAGTATGCACATGACAGGTAATTTAAGATCTTTCTTATTTCATTCCCTAATACTCAACCATTAGCTTTTCAGACTTGTTAACTCTACTGATTACAGCATTTATGCTTCATAACAATTTATGCTTAGACAATGAAGGATTCCTCCATCAGATGAGGAAATTTAAGCTCATAGAAATTTTTTTAATTGTTCAAAGCCATAGGATAATTAATATGATTTTCATGCTAGATTATTTTCTAATCTTTTGCTTAAACTTTTTTTTATTAAACTAAGTTATAATTTGAGTAACTAGTAAGTTATCAAGATATTGAATATCTGTCTAGTGCTGTATAATGGATTCTATTTATTTATTTATTTGTTGTTGTTGTTGTTTTGGCTGGGCAATGAGGGTTAAGTGACTTGCCCAGGGTCACACAGCTAGTAAGTGTCAAGTGTCTGAGGCAGGATTTGAACTCAGGTCCTCCTGAATCCAGGGCCAGTGTTTTATTCACTGAGCCACCTGGCTGCCCCGGATTCAATATATTTAAATGGAGAAGGTTCTGGGTAGGAATGAGTCCCAGATCTACCATTAAACTATTTATATAACATTGAGGAGGTAACCTAGTAAGCCTTAGTTTCTTCATCTTTAAAATGAGGAGAATAATATTTGTGCTATTTCCTATCCCAGGGTTGTTACATGGATTCAATGAAAGATGTTCTAGTGTTTAGTAATCATAAAGTGCTATATAAATAAAAGAACTTGTGTTTTTTTTTAATTATTCCAATACCTGAGGATTTGTGACTTTGTCAATGTTACTACTCCCTTTACTAATTAATGTAAATCACAACTCTTTTACTTATTTTCTAATCCTTTTTCCTTCCATATGTGTTGTTCCCATTAGAATGTGAGTTCTTTGAGAACAAGGAGTTTTATGTTTCTATTTTCTATTTCTATTTTATAGTGCTTTATACATAGTAATTGCTTAGTAAATGCTTCATTCATTCATTCATTCATTCATTCATTCATTCATCTATCCATTCATTCATGAGCCATTTCAGTTGAAAAATGTGTAATCTTAGAACCAAGTTTCTGATGTGGAGCCACTCTTTATTAACGGACATGCCATAAAATGGATTTTCTCCAAAGTTCCTATACTGACCGTGCTGTTTCTTTTTCCTGTTTCTAACATCTCACAATTCTATAGTGCTTTAAAATGTACAAAGCACTTTCCACACTGCTGTGTGGCCCTTGACAAGTCATTTAATCCTTATGTTCTGTAAGCATTTCCTTAGGACGTCTGTATTTGGTCAAAGGTTGTGATGTGCCTTTGCAGAGAGAGAGAGTTCTCACACTGAGAAGTCCACATATCAAGATCGCAACTCCTTCATGAATCCCTGTATTCCCAACAATCCAAATAAGAGAATGCTATTCAAACATTTGGCTAACTTTAAAGAGTTAGGTAAATATCAGTTACCATTTATAGTAGCAGTTAGTAGTAAGACTAGTGGTAATATGATTAGTAGAAAAGCATCCCCATTTTATAGAGGAAGAAACATATGCTCAGGTTAAATGATTGGCTTTGGGCTGCACAACTGGTGTCAATACCAGAACTCAAACTCTCTGCACATAAGACCAGTGTTCTTTCCATGAAGAATTTTTTTTGATAAAAGAATTTTAGGGGCAGCTAGATGGCGCAGTGGGTAGAGCACTGGCCCTGGAGTCAGGAGGACTTGAGTTCAAATCCGGCCTCAGACACTTAACACTAGCTGTGTGACCCTGGGCAAGTCACTTAACCCCAATTGCCTCACTAAAAAAACAACAAAAAAAACCAAAACAAAAACAAAAGAATTTTAGATTTTATTCCTTAAGTTCAACTGGGAGATACTTAGGCCCTCTGAATTTGTGAAGGTTTAAAAAATAAATCTACCCAAGGATGAAACCAAGTTTTTTGTTTAATAAAAATATGCTTTGTTATCCTAAGGGAGTGGAATCTATGCACCAGATGCAGTTAAAGTTTATCACTATGACATGGAAACAGAAAGTGGCCAGTTATTGCTATCAGAACTGAAGTCACGACCCCGACTGTCTTCTGACTACCCTGCAGTAGTAGATTGGGGTGCCTATGCCCAAAGTACCAAGCCACTCACTTCTGATCAGCCAAACTTCCCTGGAATTATCTACTTTGATGAGTTTACCTTCATTGAACTTACTAAAGACAAAGGAAATTACACCGTTTGCCAGAAAGACCTCTGCTGTCACTTGAGCTACAAGATGTCTGAGAAAAGAAGTGATGAAGCCTATGTGTTAGGGGCTTTTGATGGCCTTCACACTGTTGAAGGAACATTTTATTTCCAGGTAATATTGCTTATAAAATATCTAGAGTAGATTTCGTTTTGTCTAAATTATCTTTATTCTATAGAGCATATCACACATTTTTTAAAAGTGTGCTGGATTGAATTGACTCCAGTAATTTATTTTTATTCATTTGAATTAAATTTTATTTTCAATCCTGAATTCAATGAACAAAAAGAGAAAATTTCTACACACAAAGCAGAACAGAAGAAGAGAACTGTACTAGAAACGGTTTCTATTATGAACATTTTAAATTTCTTTTAAAATGTCTAATAAATTGAACATGTAAGTCTCAAAACTGTCCTGCTTATCTGCTTTCTTCTGAAATTACCTTTGTTCTCTTCTGTACATTTAAAAATGTTTCAATAATTCCCTTGTGTTTCCTTTTCTTCTTTTTATTTTGGGCAGAATTATTGATAGCTTCTTTCCTAATTCCACCCCCACCCCCCCCCCCACCTTGCACCACCACCCCCAGGAAAGTAAAATACAATCATTGTAGCAAATAAGCTTAAGCAAAACAAAACTATACATTTACTATATCCAAGAATATGTGTCTCATTCTGTACCTTGATTCCATCATCCTTGGATCAGGAGGTGTGTGATGTGCTTCATAATGAATCTTCTAAAATCATTATGGGTCATTTGAATGATCAGAGTCCTTAAGTTTTGCAAAATTGATTGTCTTTGCAGTGTTCTTCTTAGAGGATAGATTCTTTGCCAAGCTCTGCTCACTTTACTATGTAGCAATTCATTTATGCCTTCCTAGTTTTCTCTGAAATGATTATTTTCATTTTTTAAATTTTTAAAAATTTTTATTTATTTTTTTGGTGAGGCAATTGGGGTTAAGTGACTTGCCCAGGGTCACACAGCTAGTAATTGTCAAGGGTCTGAGGCCGGATTTGAACTCAGGTCCTCCTGACTCCAGGGCCAGTGCTCTATCCACTGTGCCACCTAGCTGCTCCCAAAAGGGGCCATGAAAGGATTATTTTCATAATTTCTTTTATTTTGGGGGGGGGGCAGGGCAATGAGGGTTAAGTGACTTGCCCAGGGTCACACAGCTAGTATGTGTCAAGTGTCTGAGGTCATATTTGAACTCAGGTCCTCCTGAATCTAGGGCTGGTGCTTTATTCACTGCGCCACCTAGCCGCCTTCATCATTTCTTATGGTATAATATTATTCTATTACATTCATATTGTTAAGGGGTAAAATTCTAGCTAAACTGTCTAAAATATCTAATGAGTGGTCGCCAATAAATTATAAACTTTAGCAAGAGTTAGACTTTTAAGCATTTATTAAGGAGAATAAGAATTTGGTAAAGAGAGAGAAAAAGGCCTAGATTTCTATCTATTAAAGGGAGAGCACATTTCTAGCTCCCTTCTCCACCAGAGTCCAGAGGAAAAGAGCGCCTCCGTCTCCTCCTTCCTCCTCCCACTAGTCCGCGTCACTTCCTGATACCAAAGACTCCTGGTCTTGCCCTCAAAGACCTTCGCTTCATGGGCAGAACTCTTCTACAGTTAGTATCCAGCAGGTGGCGTTATTCCAATCATTACAGTCCCCCCTGTTGTTCCTCAAGAAACAAAATGTTTCCTTGACGGAACAGTAAAAACAATATAATAACTATTGCTAACTAATAATATGTGAACAACAATATAGAAAAGGAAGAGAGGAAAGTTTTGTCCAGAGGGGCGATTTTTTTTTTGTCCTCATGAACCGACGCTTTGACATTAGTCTTGCAAAGGGAGGGCCTCTGCAGAGAATACATGTTACAGATGGTGTATATTATAACAGAAAGAGAAAAAAAAACAACAAAAACAACAAATCAAAACTGTTCACTTAAAGTCTCTGAAAGTCTTTTCTCAGATGTCCTCTAGGTGTAGTCGTGGAATGGAAGTCTTTTCAGGGGTTGATGTGTGGATGCTGGTAATCAGCCAGGAAAATTTCCTACAAAATTGAGCTTAACACAACTTTAAAATAGCTTTGTCAATAATCAAATCAAACAATGAAAGTTCTCAAAAACATGTCTAAGGGAATTCAGAATCTTAGTTGTTACACATGAAACATATAATAAAACAAAAATTGAACCATTCTTTAAAATTATAATATTACTATAGTCCCCCCCTTATGGAGGGTAATTGAGAAGACAATTGCTACGATATTAATTATTAAAAATAATTTTTATCTTTGTTTCATCACTTTTTGCATCATCTGCCTAATTATCCTCATGCCACTATGAGAAATTAAAAAATCTAATATAATTGGTAACAGGTGTCAAGGCCAAATTCAACACTGTATTTATCATGACACCTGAGATAATTATGGGGGTTACCATAAAAGAACAGAGAAATGATGGGATATGAGCATTCCCACACTTGAGCAATATGTACTGCCCATACAGTATGCCAGGCTTAAAATAGGTGGATGGAATATATGTCCATGCCACTGAACATATTGGAAGAAACTGAGTCAGACTTAATCAGATGCATGGGATTGAGATGTCCATGGCATCAGGCATATAGGAGGGAGCATAGAAGCCAGGTGTAGAAGTGAGATGGGTGGGATGAATACTTCCAGCCATCTGTACAATATTGTGGGGAAAAATAAAGTAAAATATTAAACCAAGAGAATCCAACCTCAACATTAGTCAAAAGCCGTTCCCTCGGCCATACCTTGACTTCATGCATGTCTCCCCTCATGTGACAGTTCAGTGTCTGCTCTTGCATGTATTTCTCTTGTGATTGGATGGCATCTTGGCCAACTGGCATCTGATAACTCAGAATAAAGGCAATTAATGTCTTAAATGATAAATTCCCATAATCCAAGTCTCATATGGATTTAAAAATTGAGGATAATAAATGATTGCAAAAAATGTGAATACATCTTGACTCAGAACACAATATATAATTATGCAACAATTTCAAATAATACCCCTTTTTTTAACTTAGTATACAATTACTTTTTTGAAAAATCTGAACATATTTAAATACAAGTTAAAGCACAACACAATCTCAAAGACAACTTTTACAAATGTTCCCCTCTTTTTTTTTTTTTTTGGAATATGCTTATCAAAAATAATACTTCTGGAATCAATTTACACTTGCCATGGCAACCAATTTGCCAGGGAAATGCTTTAAAGAATTTGATCAAATAATCAGTTGAGAAAAAATAACAAAAACAAACAACTCAGAATATGGGAGCACGATACTCCTAGAATTAACATTGTATTATGAAATCAAAACCATCTTGCAATGTTTCAAAATTAGATAGACAAATGAATAGAAGAAAATACACATGGAACAATAAAAGACAATGAAATTCAAACTAAGGAAGTCTAAATGAATGTGAACTTAATATTAATAAGAGTATTATAAAATATAAACTTGATCACATGACTATAAAAAGCTTTTACAAATATTCTCCTTGTTTTAAAAACTAAGTATAAAACACAATCTCAAAAGCATTAAAATCTCTATGAAAATAAACCTATACCATTAATTCCAAAATGTATATGTAATAGCATAGAAATCCTATGTAACCTCTGAACTGACATTAATAATCTGAGTGAATTCAGAACACTCTTGATTCCGATATCTAAAATCCCCAATACTCATATCAATACCTTGCTGCTTACTTCTACATTTCTGTAAAATATATACCCTTCCATGGCAAAAGAAGCAGAGTCTTGAACTATGTTGATTGTCATTCTTATTCAGCTTAAGTTTTTCTTCTTTAACCCCTCTATATTGTCTGTCAGTCTTTTCACCATACAAATGCTTTATAAGATTACTAATTAAAGACAAAAGCAGGTTAGCAAAATTATGAACAAAACGAGCATATCTGGAATTTAAAGGGCTTTCTAAGGTTGTCTCAGAAGCACAGCCAGGCTGGGGAAGGGCTGAGCCTGAAGCTGCAAATGTAGTTAGAGAAAGTTGAGCATGCGCATCAGTTCTCTGGACTTCCCAGGCAGGGGAAGCAATGGGCTTGGCCATGGGAGGAGTAGAGGGTGGGGTCTGGAGAGGAGGGGAGGGACCAGAGCAATTTGAATCAGACTTGATTTTGAACTCAGGCCTGGATTCCTCTTCCCCCACTTTGCCTCCAGGTGCTAGGGGATTAAAAGCTTCAAGAGGGTGGGTCATTGCCTCCAGGCATGCAAAATTAGAGCAACAATTAGTGTTAGAATTGGGAAAAGCTGCAGGAATCTCTTCAGGTTTCTCTGAAAAAGCATGGTTGGGAGAGTGGGAGATATTTCCTTGTGTGAGTATGTTGCTGGCTCTTTTAACAAAAATAAAAAGAAAAATAGAAAATCCACAAAAACAAAGCATTAACATGATCTTATCTCCCATTTGTCTGGTTAAACAGACTAAAATAAAAAATAGGGTAATTAGGGAGTTTAAAAGGTCCATTTGAAAAAATTTAAAGGAAAAACACAGCCAGTACACCAGTACTTAGCAGTTAAAGGGAGAGGGAGGGGAAATTTCTTACCCAACCAGAAGATCAGAAGAAGACTGAGGGTTAGCTTTCCTCTTCGTGGTCAGCCATCTGTTAAGGGCTAAAATTCTAGCTAAACTGTCTAAAATATCTAATGAGTGGTCGCCAATAAATTATAAACTTTAGCAAGAGTTAGACTTTTAAGCATTTATTAAGGAGAATAAGAGTTTGGTAAAGAGAGAGAAAAAGGCCTAGATTTCTATCTATTAAAGGGAGAGCACATTTCTAGCTCCCTTCTCCACCAGAGTCCAGAGGAAAAGAGCGCCTCCGTCTCCTCCTTCCTCCTCCCACTAGTCCGGGTCACTTCCTGATACCAAAGACTCCTGGTCTTGCCCTCAAAGACCTTCGCTTCATGGGACAGAACTCTTCTAACAGTTAGTATCCAGCAGGTGGCGTTATTCCATCGTTTCCAATATACCATACTTTGTTCAAGCCATTCCCCAATTGATTGGAACCCCTGTTGTTTCTAGTTCTTTTGTTTTGTTTTGTTTTGTTTGGGGGGGGGACAATGAGGGTTTAAGTGGCTTGCCCAGGGTCAACAGCTAGTAAGTGTCAAGTGTCTGAGGCTGGATTTGAACTCAGGTCCTTCTGAATCCAGGGCCCGTGCTTTATCCACTGCACAACTAGCTGTCTCCTCTAGTTCTTTTTTATATCAAATAAAGTTGCTATAATATTTTGTACCTAAAGGGCCTTTTTCTTCTTTCTTTGATCTCTTTTGGGGCATAGACCTCATAATGGTATTGGCTGGGTCAAAGAGTATGCAGAATTTAGTTGACTTTGTGGCTCAGCGTTTCAAATAGTTGTCCAAAATGGAACAATTTACAGCTCTAATGTACCTGCCTTCCTGAAGGCCCCTCCCATAATTAACATGACCACTCCCCACACTTCCCTCTGACTCTTTCTGTTTCTCTCTGCTAACAAGATAGGCATGAAGTAGAACCTTGAATTGTTTAATTTATGTTTCTTATTAATTATTTGTAGCATTTTTATATGCTTGTTGATATCTTGTATATTTCCCTTTGAAAACTGCCTTTGACCATTATCTATTTGGGACTGTTGTCAATATATATTGAATCAGTTCCTTATATTTCTTAGATAGAAGATCATCATAAAAAAACCAACAAACAAACAAAACAAGCTTACTGCAAGGAGTTCCCCACTACATCCCCCTAGTTAATGATTTCTAATTTAAACTGCATTGGTTTTGTTTGTACAAACTTTTCAACTTTATGTAATCAGAATTGTCCATTTGTTTTCTCTGATCCTTTCTTTTTCTTATCTAGTCATAAACTCTCCATCTACAGACAAGAAAGATATTTTCTTCTTTGCTTCCCTAATTTGTTTATAATGTGACCTATATGTAGGTAAAACTCCTGACTTTTTTTTTTCATGGCAATGGGGGTTAAGTGACTTGCCCAGGGTCACACAGCTAGTAAGTGTCAAGTGTCTGAGGCCAAATTTGAACTCAGGTTCTCCTGAATCCAGGGCTGGTGCTTTATCCACTTCGCCACCTAGCTGCCCCCTAAAGCTCCTGATTTTTGAAAATCTCAATCTCTTCCTACGTTAGTACTTTCCTGCTGGGGGAAAAATATGTCTTTTCTCTTTCATATCATTCTCTAATATTTTTATCTCTTCCCATGCAGGCATGCACATTATTGAAGTGCCAAACAACTGAATTAAAAACCTGTGGAGAGCCAGTTGGATCAGCTTTCACCAAAATTTGAAGCATTCTCCCTCAGTGGTACATTCAATACAGTTATGTCTTCCCACAGTTAGTGCTAAGTGGGACCTCAACTTGCATCTGAACAACACTATGAGGTAGGATGGTGGTTTGAATATTAATGAATAATAATAATTGCCATCTATAATATGCTTTAAAGATATAAAACATTCTATATTTCTTTTTTTCCCCATTAGACCCTCATAATAACAACTCTGTATGGTAGCACTACAGTATTATTATTATCATTATTATTTGGGGGGGGCAGGGGCAATGAGGGTTAAGTGTGACTTGCCAGGGTCACACAGCTAGTTAATGTGTCAAGTGCCTGAGGCTCGATTTGAACTCAGGTCCTCCTGAATCCAAGGCCAGTGCTTTATCCACTGTGCTACCTAGCTGCCCTGTCAGATATTATTTTACAAGCGAGGAAAGTGAGGTTTGATAAGGTTAGGCAACTTGCCCATGGTCAAGTAGCTCTTAAGTACCAAAGGTAGGATCAAGGCCCATGTCTTCCTGAATCTAGGTCCAGCACTCCATCTACTATGTCATACTGCCTCCAAGAAGGTTAATGTATTTCTTTGAACAGAGTAGTAACAGGATGGGATTGGTGCAGAGAAGGAAATATGATTCCAAGTTGTTCAAGTATCATTTTGCTTTCATTTAATAACCCATCCTTTTGAAGTCATGATTCATGTAATCAAAAGAGAATGTTGAAACCATTTGTATTGGATGGTAGTATGATGTAGCCGAGGTTCTAGTTAGTTGCTGCTGAGATATACAGAATTTGTAGAACTTGGTAGGTGGTGTTAAGGGCTAAAATTCTAGCTAGTCCTGTCTAAAATATCTAATGAGTGGGTCGCCAATAAATTATACGCTTCAGCAAGAGTTAGAACTTTTAAGTGTTTATTAAGGAGAATAAGAATTTGATAAAGAGAGAGAGAAAAGGCCTAGATTCCTATCTATTAAGGGAGAGCACATTTCTAGCTCCGCTCTCCACCAGAGTCCAGAGGAAAGACAGTAAGACCGAGTGCCAGTCTCTTCCTTCCTCCTCCCACTAGCCCGCGTCACTTCCTGACGCCAAAGAAAAGATTCCTGGTCTTGCCCTCAAAGACCTTCGCTTCATGGGTGGAACTCTTCTACAGTAAGTCTCCAGCAGGTGGCGTCATTCCAATCGTTACAGTGGGAAGCAAGAAGGGAAGAAATCTCAGAAATTATTTAGTACCACCCTTCATTTCACAGATTTGGAAATTGAGGTGAAGAGACTGTAAGTGGCTCAGATTCAGTTGTGGTAGACCCAGAATTGAATGCCCACTATATCACTGCTCCTCCATATCACAATTATGTGGTTGTTAACATTTACAGACTCATGAAAGTTGTGATAAGGAACAGAAATTATTATTATAAACTGAGGCAGCTGGTGACACAGTGGATAAATAGCTACGCCTTGAGTCAGGAAGACCTGAGTTCAAATTTGGCCTCAGACACTTGCTACCTGTAGGTTCCAAGGGCAAGTCATTTAAGGTGCATTTGCCTCAGTTTACTAAACTAAAATATTGGGATAATAACAGCAGGTTCATTGTGAGGATTGAATGAGATAATATTTGTAAAAGTTATCTCTCTCTCTCTCTCTCTCTCTAGATAGATAGATAGATAGATAGATAGATATGCCTGACATATAGGAGTCAGTATATAAATACTTTTCCCCTTCTTTTCCTTCTATTCCCCACTAATAAAATGCTATCAAGCAATGTTGAAGGAATCTTTAAAGTCTAAAAAATCTGTACCACAGTGATATTCAGGGCAACCAGAGGGGATGTGGGAGGAATGAAAAAAGGGGAACATCAGCTAGTGGTGTGGAAAGATATGTTTTTTTAATCTTAGATGTGAAGGGCTACTTGTATATCCAATCACTTTCTAAAAACTTAACATTTCTATTTCCATTTCTCTTTCTTTTGTACTCTTCTTGCTACTCATATGGCCACTACCTTACTTAATTCAGGTCATCACCACACTGTGGTGGGAGTAATATATTCCTGTCCATGCAAGTTAGTGTGTTTTTTTTCCTTAAAAGGTATTGAAACCATCCTTGTATCTTGATTGGCTAAGGTGAGGGCTATTGCTATCACAGTCTAGGTTATATCATACAAAATAGTCATAAGGAGGTTCAGGCATCTGATGCGTGGATCACAAGAGACGGCTCAGAGGCAGGGGGATCTTGGCTTGTATGAATCAAGCTTGGCCATAACCCTCAATGTATAGCCTTGTTTATTACCTTTTCCTGCTCTGGTGAAGTAAATCTCTTTTTTTTTTTTTTTTTTTTGTGGGGCAATGGGGGGTTAAGTGACTTGCCCAGGGTCACACAGCTAGTAAGTGTCAAGTGTCTGAGGCCGGATTTGAACTCAGGTACTCTGAATCCAGGGCCAGTGCTTTATCCACTGCGCCAACCTAGCCCCCCCTTGTAAATCTCCTTTTGTTAACTGTTGAATGACTTACGATTGTCCCTCATTTGATTCCAATATTAAACATAAACTACCATGCTATAAGGGACTTATCTGAACCAGGGCCTAGCTGAAAAACACATGACTTGTTCTGAACTATTGCAATAGGTCTCCTAAGTGATAACCTTGTTTCCTATCTCTTCTCTTTTTTCTTTCTTTCTTTCTGTGTTGTGTGTGTGGTGTGTGTGTGTGTGTGTGTGTGTGTGTCAATTGTGGTTAGTGACTATACCCAGGGTCACACAGCTAGTAAGTGTCAAGTGTCAAGTGTCAAGTGTCTGAACGCGTATTTGAATTCAGGTCCTCCTGAATCCAGGGCCGGTGCTCTAATCCACTGCACCACCTAGCTGCCCCAAGAATCATTGGGAGTTCCTTAATTACTTCTATGATATAATTCAGTCTCCTTAGCTTGGCATTTAAAACATTAAATCTGGCTCCAGTCTGCCTTTCCAGAACTTACTCCCTAGTCACACACTATCTTAGAACCAAACAATCATATTTACAATTCTGGGGATGTTTCTTCTTTGTATTGTTACACAGGCTGTACTCTGTTTTGGACACTGTACTCTTTCCTCATCTCTACTTCCTTAGTATCATTAATTTTGACTTCTAGGGGCAGCTAGATGGTGGCAAATGGATAAAGCACTGGCCCTGGATTCAGGGGGGACCTGAGTTTCAAATCTGGCCTCAGACACTTGACACTTACTAGCTGTGTGGGCAAGTACACTTACCCCACATTGCCCCACAAAAAAAAAAAAAAATAACAACAACAACAAAATCCTCCTAAATAAAACAAAAACAAAATCAAACAAAACTTTGACTTCTTAGAATGGTTTGAAAATAAGTGACAAAAAGCTGGAAATTGTGGTGGATTTTCTTCAGCTAGAGAATTTCATTTTTCTTGGAAATTAAATCTTATGTCACAATTGACCCCATTATCTTTGTTTTCTTTAATTAGGTATTGATGTGATGGTCGGCTGGAGAGCAGAAGTGGTGTTCCATTGCCCGTTTTAGCGATGGTGCTATATGGAGAGGTATATGAGAAGGACCCACCATCGACTCGGACAGGGGTGATCATCCTTGATACATACTTTACTATAGACAATGTGGAAAGAACACAGTGTTAGGAAATGGCTTTGGTTCTAATTGCTATTGGTTTTCTAATAAACTACTACTATAGGAACTTGGGCAAGGTCTCTCTCTCTCTCTCTCTCTCTCTCACACACACACACACACACACACACACACACACACAAATGTATATGTATACACACATATATATTACTTGGTTCCATTTGGATATGGATTTCTTGATTATGTGGCAAGACCATTCATTTTTCAACACGATTGAGATAAATAATAAAATATCTATTGATTAAGCATAATGAAATGCTTTTTTATTTATAATTTATTAGAATCTGCTGAGTTGTGTGTCTGGGAATTCTAGAGCTAAACATATCAATTAAAATTGAGATTCTGCTATGAATAATAAGTTCAAATCCCAATTCAGATACTTAACTAGCTGTGGGGCCTTGGGGAAAATATTTTAGCTCTCTTACCCTGTCTCCTCATCATATAAAATGGAGGTAGATAATAGCACCTACCTCCCAAATTATCAATCAGTCAATCAATAAACATTAAGAGCCTACTATGTGGCAGGTACAAGGTTTGTTGTATCAAATGAAATAACATATGTTCAATGCTTTGCTACTTTAAATCTCTTTTAAATTCTATTGTTGTAATTATTTAAACTACATCTCTAAATGGTGAATTTGATTTTTGCAGGGCCCACAGCCAATAAATTAGGAGAGGAGAAACTCGTTTTGTCCTACTAAATGTTTTTTCTTTTAGAAAGAATCTGCCAAAGGCAATCACTTTTACATTAAGGGTCAGAAGCTATATCAAATATTGCTTTTCCTCCTGCCAGTATACTTTTATTTTGGTAAGGCAATTGGGGTTAAGTGACTTTCCCAGGGTCACACAGCCAGTAAGTGTTAAGTGTCTGAGGCCAGATTTTGAACTCAGGTCCTCCTGACTCCAGGGCCGGTGCTCTATCCACTGTGCCACCTAGATGCCCCTCTAGTATACTTTCTTTTTTTTTTTTAATTTTCTTTTTTTTGTTTTGTTTTGCAGGGCAATGAGGGTTAAGTGACTTGCCCAGGGTCACACAGCTAGTAAGTGCCAAGTGTCTCAGGTCAGATTTGAACTCAGGTCTTCCTGAATCCAGGGACAGTGCTTTATGCACTGCATCACCTAGCTGCCCCCTAGTATACTTTCTAAGGAGAAACATTACTAAGAAATTAGCAAAGGTCATTTCTTGAAGTTCCTTTCCCTTCAAGCTCTGTCCATCTTGAAAAACATTTAATCTTGCCCCACAATGGATAGGGAACTAATTTTAGCCCTACTTCCTATCCCTTGCTTTTCACATCAAAGACTCAATTCTTTTGCCTTCTCTTTGGGGTAATATTTCAATGCCTCAGTCTTTTCCTCTTCTCTATCTCTGTACCATCACACCTTACCTATTCCCAATTATCTTTGTTATGAACAGCTATAATAATAACTCATTTATGGGGGCAGCTAGGTGGTGCAGTGGATAAAGCACCAGCCCTGGATTTAGGAGAACCTCAATTCAAATCCGACCTCAGACATTTGACACTTACTAGCTGTGTGACCTTGGGCAAATCACTTAACCCTCATTGCTCTGCCCCACCCCAAATAACTCATTTATATTGGGTTTAAGGTTTGTGAAATAATTTCTTTACAATAGTTCTAGTATGTAGTGGGTGGTACAAATATTTATAAAATTATATGTGGGAAGTTTGGTGGTGGTGGTGGTGGGGATTTGGTGCAGTGTCATGCTGGCAGAGTGAGAGGAAGCATTTCTGTCTAGATTGCCCAGCATACCTCTTCTGTAACAAGCTAGAAAACACATTAGACTGAATTCTGATTAGGAAAGCCAAGAAAATTTCAGTGAGTGATTTATCCCCCCTCCCAGGGAACCTTAGGAGAGTGGACAGAGAGTTCTGCAGACATAGGGTATGGGGGACTGGTCAGGAATGGGAGGGCAGATAACAGATGGTGGGAAGCATTCCAGCCCTTTGGGAGGGGATCCTTTAAGTAATGCAGCATGCCAGAACAGGTACCATGTGTCAGCTCTGTGCCCATTGCCCAGTTCTGGACTATGTGAGCCCACACTACTTGTGTACCGATCAAGGAACAAGTTCCAGAAATTTAGCTGTGTGGCTGTGAGCTCAGGGATCATAACAAGAGAGACTCTAACATTTACTCCAGCATGTAAGCCTAAAGTGGAATAATCATGGGTGGGAGTCCCTCACCAAAAGGGAGCCAGGTTCAGTCACTCCAAACCTACAAGAGCCTCCCAGTGGTCTAATAGTTGCTGAGTCCAATAGAAATCTACTGAAACTCAACTGTGAGCAAGCCAAGAGATGAAAACCTACATCAGGAACAAGCAGAATTCAGACCAGGAAGGAAGGAACAGACCTCTCCTAGAATCATACCAATTTCAGAGTATTGAAAACTTGCAACCTCCCAGATGTGAAAGCAGCAGCAGATGTAAAAGGACAGAAGTTGGGTCGACATCTAACCTTCCCCCCAACAGAACCTATCATTAATGTAAAGTCCAAAGTCAAGAAGGAGGCTAGAAGAATGAGCAAAAAACCAAAAAGGAACTCAACCTTAAAGAGCTATTATAGTGATGGGCAAGTTCAAGACACAAACACAGAAGGCAACATTTTGAAAATATCTACAAAGAGAGCCTCAAAGAAAAAACACAGATTACAGTAAGCCCAATAAAAATTCCTAGAAGAGTTTTTTTCTTTTCTTTTTTTGTTTGTTTATTTGTTTTTTTCTGTTTTGTGGGGCAATGAGGGTTAAGTGACTTGCCCAGGGTCACACAGCTAGTGTCAAGTGTCTGAGGCTGGATTTGAACTCAGGTCCTCCTGAATCCAAGGCCAGTGCCTTATCCACTGCGCCACCTAGCTGCCCTGAGTTTTTTTATTTTCTAAAAAAATTTTTTATTTTTATTTTGGGTGAGGCAATTGGGGTTAAGTGACTTGCCCAGGGTCACACAGCTAGTAAGTGTCAAGTGTCTAAGGGCGTATTTGAACTCAGGTCCTCCCGAATGCAGGGCCAGTGCTTTATCCACTGCACCACCTAGCTGTTCCACTAGAAGAGTTTAAGAGGGAGCTAAACATGATTTTAAAAACCAGGTGAGAGATATGGAAGAAAGCTATAAACAGAGAATCAACAGCTTGGTAAACAAAAAAATAAGATATAAAACCTTATTGAAGAAAAATTACTGAAGAAAAGAACCTAGATATCATATTTCATGAAATCATGAAAGAAAGCTTCCTGGATAGCTAAGGACCAGAGGGCAAAGAAGAAATGGAAAGAATTCACCAATTATCTCCTGAAAGAAACCCCCAATTGAAAATTCCCAGGAATATTATAGCTAAAATTGAGAATTCCCAGATCAAGGAAAATACTGCGAGTAGGCAGAAAGAATTCAAGTACCACAGAGCCACAAGACTTAGCTACCAGAAATAATGAATGAGCACTTCAAATATTCCAAAAGGCAAAGAATCTCAGCTTATAACCAGGATTCACCTTCTACAAAACTGAGCATAATCCTACTGAAAATGAAAAATATACTTTTTAATAAAATATAGGACTTGCAAGCACTCCTAAGGGACGAAGATCAAAGCTAAGTAAGAAATTTGCTGTATAAACCCAGAACTCGAGGAAGGCATAAAAAGGTAAACATAAATGGGAAATTATAGCAACTAAACAAAAGTTAAAACTATTTACCTTCTTATATGAAAGATCATACATGTAACCAACCACCCAGAAACTTTATTATCACTAGATATCTTAGAGGGAGCCTAATTAGACAGGGTCTAGGTATGGATTCTATTATATGTGGATGATCTCAAAAGAAAAATGGGAAAGGTGGGGTGAAGAGGATATACTGAGAGAGGGGGGTGAAGGGAGAGGAATAAATGCAAATACAAAATATATTCAATATATTTTGGAGAAGAGATAGCATGAGAGAAGAGATATAGCATGGGGTAGTCGATTGAGACCTAGTCTTAGAATGAGAAATACTTTCAGGGTTGTTTTCAGATTTGAGTCCAGCCTCTGACCAATATAGACTGGACACACACTTAACCTGTTAGTGCTCTGCATTAGTAGATGATGTTCTTCACTTGGGAGCTCCTTATGTCAATGAAACCACAGGTCAGACCAAAACCAAAATATTTCTGGCAAAAGGCACAAGCCTAACATGAAAGGCAGTTTGTCTATAGTAAGACAAAGGGACACAATGAAAGGATAGGAAAGAGTGGAACAGAGTCAACTGTAGATAGGACTGAGAAGAAAGAACATGAGAGGGGGCAGCTAGGTGGCACAGTGGATAAAGCACTGGCCCTGGATTCAGGAGGACCTGAGTTCAAATTCGACCTCAGACACTTGACACTTACTAGCTGTGTGACCCTGAGCAAGTCACTTAACCCTCATTGCCCCACCAAAAAAAAAAAAAGATTAAAAGAAAGAAAGAAAGAATATGAGAGAGAAAGCAGTGGTGGTCAGGGAAGGGAGCTTTGGCCTAGGCAGCCTATGATAAAGAGTCAAAGATTCTGAGTGGGACCATACAGAAGTGAAATGTCATGCTCTTTTTGGTAGTATAGGTGATATTGATTATTAATCCTTGAGAAAGAGATGGAAACTGTGGGGATGATGAAGATGTGAAAGGCAGAGCAGATTTCTAATCTCTTGTAGTGGACCAAGCAGAACAATTCATCTTGATGGAATCTGAGGGCAGCCAGGTGGTACCATGGGGAGGCTGTTGGACTTGGAGTTGGGAAGACCTGAGTTCATATTTTGATTCAGACATTTTCTTTCTGCATGACCCTGAACAAGTCTGAACCTCTCTCTCTGCCTTAGATTCCTTATTGATGAAATGGTGATAATAATCCACCTTCTTCCTAGGGTTGTTGTGAGGATCAAAGGAGAAGCATTTGTAAAGCACTTTGCAAACTTTAAAACATTGTCCATGATTAATTTGTGCCTTCTAAATGACAGTTTTTCAGGTAGCCATCACAATGGGTGACCTACATACAGCAGTTGTAAGAATTGCTCATCAGGCAGCAGCATTCCCTGCATTTTCTACAGTGAGTTGAGATTTTTCAACTAAACACTTAGGAAAAATAGAGAAAACATACCATACACCTATTCTCTGTTTTAGGTTTTAGAGACATTCTTCTGGTGGTGCCTTTTGATCATGAGGAGTCCCAAAGTATTACAAGGCTCAGTGACTCAGTTTCCCAAGTTTTATTGCATTACTGTGCGTGACCACAGGGAGAGCACCATGGAGGTGTCTCTCCAATAGGGAAAGAAAAGACAGTCATATTTATAGTATGGATAAATTGATTATCAGTCTCATTATAATAATCTTCACCTTAGGGAGGTACAGGGGAGGGTTTATCTTAATTTGGAATTGCTGGAGTCCTAAGCCAACCCCCAAAGCGGGTACTTTTTTCCATGGAGGTGTGTTTTGGGGGTTTACACGTCATAAGGTGAACTGGGGACAAATTTGGCCTTTTCTGCGCATGTTACCTCAACTTGCCGAGGTCAGAGTGCCACTGTTTTTTTTCATTCTCAGGTCTAGTTTCTGGGTATTAACATTTAATTAGAATTTCTATAACCTGTCTCTTTATGCTTTTGTTGTATTTAAGGTCTCTATGACCTGCCTCTTTATGTTTTTGTTATAAGTGGTGATTAATAGGGGTAATTAATAAGGAGCCAGACCTCCAGGTACCAGTTAACAAGAACCTAGGCCCTGACTTTGATGAGGACCCCAGGTCTTAAATTATCCATTAATCCCTTTCAGAACTGGAGTCTGAATTCCTCTTAGAGCTCAGATCTAAATCAGAGCTTGGGTCTTAGGTTTGTCTGTTAACCCCTTCTTTACCTCCTATAATTCAATTTTTCTCTACTTTCCTTTCCAGGTAAAAATCTAAGATCTTTTCTTCTTTGGTTCTCTCCAATTTAAAGTCTTTTAAAATTCTTGTTCAGTTATTTCATCATGTGACCCACTTTTTGTGACCCAATTTGGGATTTTCTGGCAAAGATACTGGATGGGGTTCTCCAGCTCATTTAGCAGATGAAGAAAATGAGGTAGATAGAGTTAAGTGACTTGCCCAGGGTCACACAACCAGTGCCTGAGGTCAGATTTTGAACTCAGGAAGATGATTCTTCCTGACTTCAGGCCCTCCCACACTCCACCCTGTTGGAATTAAAAAAAAAAATTTCCTCGTAGTAAATATACAGTCAAACAAAACAAATTCCCTGCTTCAAAAATGTCTTATTCCAAAACCCCGATCTTGCAATAACTCAGAGACAGAGTGTCCACAGGAAGGCAAAAAGAACCCCCCCAAATTTATTCCCAACTAAAGCTTGGGTTGGTCTAAGTAGATAGAGTGTTAGACTAGGAAGACCTGAGTTCAAACCCTGCCTCAAACACTTTCTGCCCCTGTCATCTTGGGTCAGATGTAAACCTATGACTCCATGTGCTTCATTTGGAAGATGGTAATGCCAACCCCATGCACCTCTTTCACAGGGTTGTTGAGGGAAATGTCATCTCAATGCTTAACATGTTACGTCAATGGGAGTCACTATTGACACTCGAAGTGGAGCTTGCCCAAATTAGACTCAAATGTGAGGGGTGGGGGCGGGGCAGAGACAGGAGCGTCTATTTTGATTGGCTGGATCCTAGGCCTTGCCAAGTAGTCAGGGAGGTCACCCCCATAGAGCTGGGAGGATCTGAGGGGTAGAAGGCCCCTCTGAGGACCATAGAGATTCGACGTGGAGAGGAGCGCCTAACTCCAACGTGCGCTGGACCACTCGCCTCGTGCCTGGCTCGCTGCGCCTCCTGCCGGTCAAGCTCAAGTTGTTGTTGGGCAGCCAGATTTTCTTCTGAGGATTCCCTGCTAAGGTAAACTAGTAGTTTAGAAATCTAAGGATAACAGCTCTCCCGAGTGCCCATCCCTCCCTCATCTTCGTGTGTCTCAATCTCCTCACTTATCTTCTGAATCCGCGCTTTTTCTCACCTCAGAATCCTTCGGTTTACTGCCTTCCCCCACATCTCAATCCCCTCCCCCATCGCCCCACCCTCCTTCCTTCCTCCCATCCCCCCCATTCCCACTCCTGCACCCCATTTCCAATTCCCCATCCCCTCCTAATGCCAATTATTTTATGACCAAATCTCTTTGCCATCCGTCAATTAAGACTCATTTATTCCTATCTTCCAGCCCACTGGGAAAAAAAGGGAAAAAAAAAATCAAACCAGTTGTAAGAAATATTCATCAATCAAAACAAAAACGAAAAATACGTCTTAAATTCTCCATTTCATACGAGGCTTCTCAGATTTCTCCCAAACTGCCCCTTTTCTCCTCGCTCATGGCAGATTACATTCATGTAGTCAACATCATTACTTCAGCCATTCTCTCGTTGGTGGAAACTCCCTCAGTTTCTAGAAAGTTCTTTGCTTCTACCACAAGAGCTCCTACAAATATTTTTGTACATGTCGTCCCTAGGAAATGCTTGTTGACAGACTTTTTGACAGACTGACCTCCCAAATCTGGTTCAAACTCATAAGCCTTTATGGTGAACAGTACCACCAATCCCTCCATAGTGAGCAAAATGACAGTTTTTATTGATAACTTTAAAATAGGGGTGAACATCCTATGGACGACAAAGATAACAGAGAGAAGGCTATAGAATTAGGAGAGGTCTGGAAAGTCTTTCTGTAGAAGATGGACTTTTAGTTGGTACTTAAAGGAAGGCAGGAGATGGAGAGGAGGAAGAGCTGTTCAGGCATGGGGACTGCCAGAGAAAATGCCCAGAACTCAGAGGTAAAATAGATTGTATTGTTCCCAAAAGAGCCAGGAGGCCAGTTTCACTGCATCAAACAGTATTTGGCAGGGAGTAAAGCATAAGAAAACCAGAAAGATAAGAGGGGCCTTTACCAAAAAAGGGAGGATTTTGTATTTGATCCTGGAGAAGGCCACTGAAATTTATGGGGGCAGGGCTGAAAGGGGAAAGAGGAATGACAGAGTCAGATCTTCAGCTATGGATGGTCACTTTAGTGGCTAAATGAGGGAGAGATCAGGTCAGGGAGGGACTTTAGACAGGCTAATCCACCATCAGTTGCACAGCAGGGTACTTGCAGTGTCAGAGGTGAACGGGGGCATATTCCAGAGATGTTGTAAAGGTGAAACTGACAGGCCTTGGTATGTGGAGGGTGAGAGGGAGTGAGGAATCCAGGATGACTTATAGGTTGGGAGACTGGGAAGATAGTGTTACCCTAAACAATAAATAAGGAAATTTGGATTGGAAGAGGGTTTACAGGAAAAAGAAAATGAGTTCGGTTTTGTACATGTTGAGTTTAAGATATCTACTGGACATCTAATTTGAGATGCTAAAAAGCAGTTGGACATACTAAATTGGAGGTCAACAGAGAGGTTGGGACAGGATAGGCAGATTTGAGAATCAGCATAGAGATTATAGTTAAATCCATGATAGCTAATGAAATCACCAAGTGAAGTAGTATAAAGGAAAAAGAGAAGAGAACCCAATATAGGACTTGTGGGATACCAACAGTTAGAGGGTGTGATGTAGATAAGGATCCCACAAAGGAAGCTGAGATGGAGTGGTCTGATAGGTAAGGGGAAGAACCAGGAGAGAGTAGTTTCCCAAAAACTTAGAAGAGAGTATCAAGGAGGAGGGTATTCATCAATGTCAAAGGATGAAGAGAAATCAAGGAGAATGAAGACTGAGAAAAACCACTGGAATTGGCAACTAAGAAATCATTGGTAACTTTGGAGAGCTGTTTCAGTGGTTGAAAACTGGATTGTAAGGAGTTAAGAAGGAGGCAGGAAAGTGAAGGCACTTGTGGATAGCCTTCCCAGGGAATTTATCTACAAAGGGCAGGAGGAATATAGGACAATAGGTAGCAGAGATGGAAGGCACATGATGAGTTTTTTGAGGATGAGGGAGAACAGTACGGAATGAGCCAGTACAGAGGAAGAGATGGAAAAAAAAGGGAAAGAGTAGGGGTGACAGTGGGGGCAATCTGTTGGAGGACATGGGACAGAATGGGATGGCTTGAACAAAGTAGAGAGGGGTTAGCCTTGGTAAGGATTAAAGCCACCTCATCATATGAAATATGGATGAAGGAGGAGATAGTGGCAGAAGGCATCTGAGTGATAGGAAATGAGGAAGAGCAGAGAAGAGGGAGCTCTTGGTGAATGGTCTCGATTTTTTTCTGTAAAAAATAAGGCAAGATTCTTATGTGAGAGAGTAGGAGAGAGGGAGAGGGAGCTAAGGGGGGTTTGAGCAGGGATAAAAAGGTTAGGAGGAGCCACTATGGAGAATGGAATAGTGAACTGATAAGGCAGGTGTAGAAGGATTGCCTAGCTGCATTGAGGGCCCAGCTGAGGTTCTTTTCTTTACTTTTGCTCAGCAGCATGTGAGCAAAGGTTGCCAATGATGGGAGTGATCTAAGACTGAGGCTTGGCTGAGCATAAATCCCAAAATGTAAAAGGACCTAGAAATTCAAGAGAGGATGGCAGTGTACAGTTGAATTGGTTCTCTGAGAGGTCAAGTTGGGGAAAAGAGAAGTGGAGAAAGAAAAGTGGCTAGTGCAAAGGAAATGGTTTGGGAGAAAATTGAGGGTTGGGAGGGATTGGAGATCACAGTAATGAAGAATAATGAGTACTGAGAATAAAGAGTAATGAAGAAGACACAGGGAGAGTCAAAAAGCTAATAGATTATGGTCAGATAAGGAGATTTCTGAATTCTTGAATGTGGAGGTGGTACATTTGTCTATGTTGGCAAGATCAAGTATATGACTATCTTTATGTGTGACAGAGGAAAGTATATCACGGGGAGTGACTTAGTTGAGGAATTGAGTGGCTAAGGTATCTGAGGGGATTTTATAAAAAATTTATAGTCTAATGGGGGAGAATGGGGAAGGCAAGGACACAGGGTATGGGGTAGAATTGGAGAATCCATTCTAGGCAAAGCTCCATTCAGGACAGGAGCAGCTAGGTGGCACAGTAGAAAGAGAGCTAACTAGTCCTGGAGTCCAGAGGACCTGAGTTCTAATATCACCTCAGACAGTTACCAGCTATGTGATGCTAGGCAAGTCACTTAACCCCAATTGCCTTAAACATCCAGGGCTATCTCCAGTCATCTTGATATATATCTTGCCACTGGACCCAGATGGCTCTGGAGGAGGGAGTGAGGTTGGTGACCTTGCACAGCCCTCCCTCACTTAAATCCAATTCACTGCAAGTCATGACATCACCATGATGTCATGGTCCTCTTTGGCAATGAAGGACAAATAATAACTATTAAGGACAGCATCTGAATGGGGGATGGAGACTAGCAGAGTACATTTTGATAAGTACAAACAATAAGTTTGAGCTGAACTGTGGAGGCTCTTAAACAACAGGATTATTAATTTATCCAAAATTCTACATTTTTGTGAAACTTAATAAAATATTCTAAACCATTAGTCACTTGAACTATAGAGTTAGCAAAAATTCATATGCACCTATCTATTTTGACATCTCCATTTTTTGTAGGGTTCCCATTCTTACCAGGATCTAATTCCTCTTTGAGTAGCTTCTCTCCTTTCTTTGCGAGTGTCTTTTTGGGTTTTATGTTCTGGCTTCAGAGGTTTAGCAGATAAGCCTGCTAATATATTCAAGTGGTAAGCTTAACTTTGGCCTTATCTATCTCTTTTAGTTTTTCCTTTGGGCATAGTGATGAAAGGAGTTGGGGTACTTTATTTGGTAGCCAGTGGGAAATCACTGAAGATTTTTCAGTAGTTATGTGATCAGGTTGGCACAGGAAGATTATTTGAGTGCTTGTGTTAAAGATAGATAAAACTAGAGAAAAGAAAATTAATTTGTAGGCTATTGCTATGAGCAAGTTCTTATAATAATCTAAAAAGATAAACAGTCCGAACTAGGTTAATGCTATGTGAGCGAAAATTGGGGTAAGGGTAAAGGGTGAGCTAGGATGGCTTGCAGTGGGAGTGAAGAAGAGGGAATAAAATGCCAAAGACATTTTGGAGGCAGATTTGATAGTATTTTCAATTCAATTCAATTGATTAGATGAAGGGATGAGAATGAAAAGGAAAGATCAAAGGTGACCTTGAGCTATGTAGAACATCAAGACTGAGGAAACTAGGTACCTCATGGTTCTATTAATAGAAATGGGGAAGTTTTCAGGAGGAATGAGTTCAGTTTTGGACATGAATTGCTGTCAAAAAGAATTTGGGGGGGACGGACCAAGATCGTGGAGGAGAGACAGCAAAACAATTGGACTCTCCCAATATTCTTCTCCAAAGAACTTGAAAATAATGCAGCAGAAACAACAAAAGGTCAAGTTGAGACATTTTTCCAGACCAAGACAATTTAGCAGGTCAGCTGGAGAGGTCTATGACTCTGGGGTGGGAGCTGGCCTGGAGAGCATGCAGCAGCAACACCAGTGATGGGCCTTGTAGGCCATTGTGATAGCAGCAGCAACAGCTTTGGGAGTTCTCAGTCCAGAGATGGTAAGGGGATTAGACAACTGGTCAGAAAGAGATTACAGGGGACCCTGAAGGGGCACTGGGTGCAGAACTGGGTGCTATTTGGCTACTCTAATACCCATATACAGTTCTGGGTCACAGTTTCAGGGTAGAAAGGAGTATTAGTGCTTACAGCTTCAGGAGAACAGGGGCCCTGGTCACAATTCCAAGGCAGACAGGAACTTTAGCACTTGGGGCTGTAGGGGAGCAGGGGCCCTTCCTGGGTAAAAACCAGAGCACAAACCAGGAGAGCAATGATTACACCTGTCTCAGTATCACACCACCTTGGAATCATTGAAAATTTGCAGAACTAGCTCTGAAAACAGCAGGACAAAAAAAGCCTGAAGCGTGGAGCAGTCGTCCCCACCCCAGTGAGCAGAGCCTCACATTCTTTTTTTACTAAAATTTTAAAAATTCATTTTAAACTTAAATACAAGAAACAAGAAAAAAGGACATTTCCATGTAGCACAGCAAAAACATAAAGAGAGAAGTTCAGTATAAAACCATGAATTTCCATTTCAGCCTGTTTACTTTTTTGAAAAGCTAGATATATAAAAGAATACTATACATTGTTTTCAAACTACCCAGTTTTCTGGTGCTTTCCTTCTAAGTTTCTTTTTCTCCTGCTGTGGTACTTTTAATTTTTTCTTCCTCCCTCACCGACACCCGTGTCCTAGGAGAAGCTAAAATTAAATGTGAATATACATATATATATATATATATATATTATATACACACACCACAGCACAAACATATATGCCTAGATTATGTGCATATACTCATGCACATACGTATATAAAACCATACTGTACATACTTCTAATTAGATTAGTTTCTTTCGCTGGATGTGGATAGGGTTCCAGGTCTTCCATGTTTTAAAATCACCAGAGGCCTAACCTTGATGTAAAATTTAAAGTCAGGAAATAGCTGGGAAAAGTAGCAACTACAAAAAAAGGACTTAATTATAAAAAAATAACTATGGTGATGCGGAAGACCAAGACAAACCCAGAGAAACAACAGCATTAAAACAGTTACAGGCAGGTCTCAAAGAAAAATGTAAATTCACCCAAGCCAATAAGAATTCTCAGAAGCATTAAAGAAACAGCTAAAACGATAGTGTAAAAACTGGGAAAAGAAATGAAAGTAGCAAGGTAAATTATGAAAAGAGAATGAACAGTTTAGTGAAGGAAGCACAAAAAAATACCAAAGGAAAGATAACACTTTAAGAAAATAACTTTTTAAGAAGCAGAATTAGCCAAATGGAAAAGCGGCACAAAAAGCTCATTGAATACAATAATTCTTTAAAAAATTAGAATCGGGTTAGTGAAAGGTATAGATTCTATGAGACATCAAAAAACAATAAAATAAAGTCAAAAGAATGAAAAAAAAAAGAAGAAAATATGAAATATCTCATTAGAAAAACAACTGACATGGAAAATAGATTGAGGAGAGATAATTTAAGCATTATTGGGCTACCTGAAAGCCATAATAAAAAAAACTGCCTGGACATCATATTTCAAGAATTGTCAAGGAAAATTGCCCTGATATATTAGATCCAAAGGGTAAAATATAAATTGAAAGAATTTACCAGTCACCTCCTGAAAGAGGTCCCAAAATGAAAACTCCCAAGAATGTCATAGCCAAATTCCCCAAACCAAATAGCAAAATTTAAAGTGATCACTGCTATCACAAATTGAACAAGCATTTAAGTGGTCTCTGTGTAGAAGGCAATGTGTTAAGTCTTACTATTTTTATAAATATGCATGTAATTAAATCCTGAACTAGGAGCAGTGGAACTGGGAGATGAGTGAAAAGTGTGGTGCTGAAACATCTTCCCTGCATATGATAAGCTGAGTTTGCAAGGGCTTTTGTCCATTGGTAGAGTGACTAGTTGGAGATGGTAGTGGGATGGGTTTAATCTGGGCATTGAAGATCACTAAGGTGTGCAGTTATAAACTATATTTAGAAGTCAGGGACTCACATGGCTATTTTTTTTTTTTTTGGTGAGGCAATTGGGGTTAAGTGACTTGTCCAGGGTTACACAGCTAGTAAGTGTGTAAAGTGTCTGAGGCCGGATTTGAACTCAGGTCCTCCTGAATCCAGGGCCGGTGTTCTATCCACTGTGCCACCTAGCTGTCCCTCACATGGCTATTTTTAATGATAACTTATACAATATTCTTTACTTTTTAACAGGCTATGATAAAAAGTTTTCCCTCATTTTATATGTATAACACTACATGAGTTTGTTTATTTTTCAGAAATCCTTGGACTACATCATGTTCCCTTCTCAGTGGCACAGTTATTTGGCAATTTTTGCTCTTTGTGCCTTCAGAACCACTTGTCTAGATAACTTTATTGCAGCTGTATATGAGCATGCAGTGATAATGAATTCTGAAAACTTAGGGCCTGTTAGCCAGGAAGAAGCCTTAAATGCAATGGACAGAAACATGGACATTTTGGAGCAAGCAATTATATCTGCAGCAAAGCAGGTACTTTTTCCTAATTGTGCTCACTAGTACTATATTGTAGTACAGTGAGGTCTGAACTCTGGAACTTTCACTGAAGGCCCAAGAGAAATGACTAGAAACAGGGAATTCATTTGTGGTTGACATGGGCTATGTAGTACCTGATCTGGTAAGGTTTGTCAGTTTTAGTGTCTGCAAGCATAACAACATCAGCAGAAAAGTTAGAATGAGAAAGCTAAGATAATTTTAGGCTGCATTAAGACATTCAAATTGATACTTAAATTTTAAAAATGTTTATAATGAAATTTTATAATTAGAACTGATTCAATGGATATTATGTAGTTTTCAGGGATATTTAGGGAAAAATCATATTTGTCAATGCCCCCCACCCCAAATAACAGTAAGATTAATTTCCTTAATAGTTAAATAAGAAAGGAGTATAGAAATTCATTCATTACTAGGAGTCAGATAATAGGATACAGAGGTTAAAAAACCTCTGATATTATCTTGTTCATTCTCCTTATTTTACAAATAAAGAAATCAAAACCCACAGATGTGAGAGGTCCAGGGTCAAAAAGTGGCAAATAGCAGAGCTAGGTTTTGAAACTTGGGTCTTATATCATCTAAATACAGTGATTAAAGAAAACAGCAACCCCAAAACAAAGCTATACTACATTACTGCTGTGCTTTCCTGTTGGAATTGAGTTTCCTTATAAAATTCAGGTGTTAAAGTAATAAAAGTCATAGAATCTCAGAGTTAAAAATAAAAGAGCAAAGAAAATTGGTTGGGGCAGGTATTTGATTTGGGCTCAGTTTTAAAGATAGATAAACTATGAGACAGCTGAAAGAGCTGATAAAGAAGGTGATGTGGCACAAGGGTGCATGTTATTTAGCAAATGTTATTACTGTCACAGAATTTATTTGGGATTGTATTAATTAAGTTTATTTTCAACAGGGTGCACAAATCATTGTGACTCCAGAATATGGTGTTTCTGGATTCATCTTTGATAAAATACAGATGTATCCCTTTCTGGAGAATATTCCACACCCAAAGGTGAACTGGACCCCTTGTACAGACCGTAACAGGTATTAAAATATGTTGTCTATCCTCAGCCCTTCTTTTCTTAGTCCTCTCCTGACTCGACCACTCTGCAGCATTTTACACCGTTGATAGCCCTCTGCTCCTGGATACTGTGTCTTCTCCAGATTGTTTGCTCTGGCTTTTTCTACTTGTCTCAGGGCTCCTCTTTAGTCTCCTTTGCTAGATATCTTCCTCCATATCATGTTTTCTAACTCTTGGTGTACCTTAGCCTCTGATCTGGGTCATCTTCTCTGGATGTCCCAGAGATACCACAAACTGAACATGTCCAAAATAGAACTGGTTGCTTTTCCTCTAAAAATCATCCTTCCTTGGAATTTCTTTATTTCTGTGGAGGATACCACCCTCCTTCCTCTGTCCCAGGTTCCACAACCTCAGCATTTTACTTGGCTCTTCACTCTCTCTCATCTTACACATCCAGTCAGTTGCTAAATCTTATTTATTCTACTTCAGCCCTTTTTTTGATGAAGCCATGCTGGCTCTTCATGGTAACTACTTCCTTTTTCAGAAACTCACCAACCATTTATTTAATGATCCCTTCTAGAACTTCCCTAGGAATTAAAATAAAGCTCATGGGCATACAGTTTATAGACACTGTTCTTTTCCCTTTTTAAAAAATTGGGATATTTCCCTCCCCCAGTCTTTTCCATTTGCTGTAGTCTTTCCCATATCACTGACAGTGGCTCAGTAATATCACAATGATAATGATAATAGCTGACATTTATATGCTACCTGTTATGTGTCAGGCACTGTGCTAAGCACTTTACAAATATTATTTCATTTGACCCTCACAACAACACTAGAAGGTAGATGCTATTATTATCCCCATTTTACAAATGGGGAAACAGAGAAATTGTGACTTGCCCAGGGTCACCCAGCTAGTGTGTATCTGAGGCTATATTTGAATTTGGACCCACCACTCTATCTACTCTTCCACCAGCTGCCCCATCTGTACTGTCCATCTTGTCAATCGTTTCAGTACTTTGGAATGTAATTCATTGGGGTCAGGTGATTTGAATTCATCAAGGGCAACTAGGTGCTCTCTTAATATCATCTTGCTTCTCTTGGGTATCAGTTTCCTCTTGGTCATTTTTGTTTGGTTACAAACAGATTCAAGAGATATAATCAAAATTTGAGTTGAATAGCTCTACCTTGTCATCCCATCCATCTTGAGAAAAAGTCTTTGACAGTCATTACCTTCTTTTTGTTTCCCAATGTAACTCAAAAACAAAATGAACACAAAACCTAGTCTCTTTTTTTTTTTTTTTAGTGAGGCAATTGGGGTTAAGTGACTTGCCCAGGGTCACACAGGCTAGTAAGTGTTAAGTGTCTGAGGCCAGGATTTGAACTCAGGTATTCCTGACTCCAGGGCCAGTGCTCTATCCACTGCGCACCTAGCTGCCCCAAAACCTAGTCTTTCTTGTCCTTAGCATCCCTTACCAGGCGCATCTCATTCTCAGAGCTCTGATGTGGTCCATCACTATTTTTACAAGACTTGCTATGCTCTTGTAGTCCTTCTCTGTTCCTGCCCTGTTTCCATCTTCTCTGCATTTCTTTTTAAAGTTGTAAGTTGGTTTGGGTTATTTCTGGGTGCATAGCCGCATTGGTATCATCAGGGTAAATCACAGTTTTTCCTCCTCACTGAAATTGTTTCTCTTTTGACTTCAGAATTTCATTCTTGAGCATCTCCCATATCTCCTGGGCTGACTTGTCCCCTGCAGCATTTTAGTCCACAGGATATTACTTATCTCTTTCTGAACCCTTTGCATTCTGTTTTCCCAGATCTACTATACAAAACAGACTAAGCCTAGGTTCCCTCTCCTCATTCACAAACTGTAGGAAAGAATAATCTCTCCCCTTCCCTAGTTTCCCATCATTCCTACACTAGGAATTTCTCCCTGATAGTGAGAATCAGATTCAGAATAAAATTTCTCCATGGTGGTTTCTCTCCACATTTTAAAGGATGAAACTTATTAAGTCAGTTAAAAAGTTATTATTTCCTCTGCTTTTGGCAAAGGAAGGAGCCCTAGCAGATGTTAGGATATTTAAAATCTCCCATCACCACGATGTTGTAACCTCAGTGTCAGGTTTGTGATCTGTCCCAAAATCCTTTTCCTCAGCTACAGTAATTGCAGGTCTGGGCAAAAAGCACACATTGTGGTACTTGATGGAAATCATTTACAATTTTCCTCAGCTCTGTATACTCTTTACAATTTTGGTATTAGTACTTGACTCTACTCTCACCTCCCCTTTCTATCCAGTCAGTTCTAAATTCCGCTATTCCTATCTCTGTGATATTTCTTGCATCGATTTCCTTTCTCGCCACTTGCTTGGCCACCATCTTGTTCAGGATGTTGATCACCTCTTTCCTAGATACATTGATCTCATCCCACTTCCTTTCATCGCCACACCTAGGAGCAAAAAGTTATTTTCATAAAGGGAAGGTTTTACCATTCCCTTGCTCTGCTCAGTAAAACTCCAACAGTTTTTAAAAACCCTTTGTGAGTTGCCCAAATTTACCTTTTAGGATCATAATTCATTCTTCTTGTTTTGTAAACTGTGACCCACCAGATTAACCTTCCTGTTGTTTCTCACCCCAGACAACTCTATCTACTCTCTCTTAGTTTCTGTCTTGGCTGTCCTGAATTCCTAACTGCCTCTTTACTTTCCTTTTTAGAATCACAGGTTTCCTATCAACATCAGCTTTAAGTGCCAACCTTCTACATGAAGCTTTTTTGTTTCTCCCAGCAGCTGGTACACAACTCCCCTCACCTCAGCAATACATTTCATTACATTTTGTGTGTAGTTTTATGCATAATAACATATATACGTGTTGTCTCCTCCTATAGAATGTAAATTCTTGGAGGGCAGGGCATTGGTTTTATTTTTCCTTTGTATCTCCAGCACTTGTCACAGTTCCTAGCACATAGGAAGTACTTAAGAAATGCTTATTGTTAGAATGAGAATTAGATTAACACATGTAAAAACTCTTTGGGAAGGCTGTTTACTCTTTTCTTAACTCCCTGCAATCCAGAGTCTGACCTCATCAGTTCCCGGAAACTGCTCTCGTCCAAAATTACCAAGCCTAATTCTCAGTCCTCAGTCCTTCTTGACCTCTCTGCAGCCTTTGACACCTTTGATCACTCTTCCTCGATGCTCTCCTCTCTAGGTTTCAGGGCACTGCTCTCTCCTGATTTTTCTGCCGTCTGACCTCTCCTTCTCAGTCTCCTTTTCAGGATCCATATCTAGATCCCAGATTGTGTCCTTGAAGCATAGGTGTCTCATACCAAACCTGCAATTTCGAGCAGAAGTTGGGAGATGCTGCTATTTCTTCTTCAAAAACAAACAAAAAAAGCCTACCAATTTCCTATGTATATTTTTAAAAGCAGTTTTCCAAATATAGTTATCCCCTTGCTCATTATGGGTAGGTTGCTGTAGGCTCATTTATTTCAGATATAGCACTAGACTTAGGGTTGGGAGACCTGGAATGGAATTCTAGTAATGCCACTTATTAGATCTAGTAAAGCTCTAGGATTGATCATCTAGTAATTAGAGATGAAATGGAAGAGAATTTGGTCAAATCCTTTCATTTTGTACCTCCCAAAGGGGAAATGTTACTTAACAAAGAATCAGAATTTGAACTCAGATCCTCTAACTCCAGCTCCTGTTTTTTTCCATATACTATACCTCTGAGTCTTAGTTTCTTTATAAAATGGAGAGAATACTTGTGACCTACCTACCAGTTAAAGGAAAATACTTTGAAAACGTGTAAGTTATAAATGTTTTATAAATGTGAGAATGAAAAAACTATAATGTTTGCTCTGCAAATAGGATTTGGTATAAAAGATGATTTGAAAAGTTATTTGCCAGCAGTTGGCACCAAATTAATGGTTTTCATTTGTTTGTGTCCTGTTTCATCTCATTATTTGACAAAAACTGCTGGAAAATTGAAAACAGTATGGCAGCAACTAGGTATAGACTAATATCTCCCACCTATAATACTTAAATAAGCTCTTTTCCACCCACTGCAATATCCCATTTCCATTGTATTCAAAGTAAACAAGAGAGATTATTGAGTTATCAGTTTCTCTGTGTAAACCCTGTAAAGTCTGTTGACTTGTTTTTAAATATTAGTGCAGTTTTTTAACCTCTCAAGGACCTCATTTACTCTGCTATAATAGATGCTTACATTTCGAAAAGCTTTAAAGTTTACGAAAAAACACCATTTCTTTCCCCCTCTCCTGCCCCCACAAGAGGCCATGAATTAGACTTTAGGGGGGGTTTTTTTGGGGAGGGGCTCTTGTTTTTGTTTTGTTTTGTTTTAGGTGTTTTTATATTCTTCTGACTTGTAATTTCACTGATTGGGGAGTTCTCTGTAAGGAAATCCTCTCCATGAATGCAGAATGACAACTCTTGAAATTTATATGCTTAGAGAATTGGCCCTGATTACTGAGGGTTTAAGTTACTTTTGTCTCATCACACGGAACCAGTGAATATTCACATATTCGAACCCAGGTCATCCTGGATCCATCTAGTCAAGTATGACGTGCTCTCTCTGTCGTAAAATAGATAGTGTGAGTATTACTACGCTCATTTTAGAGATGAGGTTCAAAGTCTTGTTCATGACAGCATAACTGAATTGGCAGAGCTGGGATTCAAACCCACAGCTTCTGATTTTTTTGTTTTTTTGTTTTTTACAGCTCCTGATTTTAAAGCCAATGTTCCCGTTGCATTGTTGTCCCCCTTTTTAAAGGAGATATCTTGGGGTCTAGAGAAATTTAGGCAACTCTAAGAGCATTTTTATCAGCCTATTAACTTATCCAAAGAATCTAATTATTATGGAAAAGTTCAGTCAGTGTGAGAAAACTGATGATATTCCCTACAAGATTCCTTTCTCTCACTTTTTTCTTATCCTTCAATTTCATTTATTATATTAGTTCTGATTATCCCTTTACATGGCATAAGGACTCCACGTGGTATTACCACCACATATTTATATAATGCTTTCACTTTTGTAAAATGCTTTTCATGATAATAGACTTCCTTGCCCCTTGGGTTTGGGTAGTGCGTACTCTCATCCCTGCTCAAGTAGGCTGAAAGAAACATAAACCAAGGGAGATTAAATGACTTATCCAAGGGTCATACCTTGGTAAGTAAAGAAGGCCAGACCTAGAGATATGGGGACTTTCAAATTCAGTGGGGCTTTCCTTTGTAACTTACCTTTTCCCTTTCAATTTTCTTTCTTTCTTTTTTTTTTTTGGAGGGGGGGGGTGTTTGTCTGTACCTGTAATTTTACCATTTGAGGAAATCCTGGTTATGAAAGATTGCTTTTACCAATGTGCTTGGTCATTCATCCACAATTGTGGTTTTAAAGAGTTTCTTGGAACATGGTAATGTAGCTGGTTATGTCAGAGGCAGGACTTAAACCCAGGTGTACTTGACTCCAAGTCCAGCCCTTATTCACTATGGCAAACATTGCTTCCTGGGACCTCCTTTATGTCTTTCTTAAAGAGCTTGCCAATCTTTGGATACCTCATTGCCAGAATTTTCTTAGTGCATATACCCTTTCACAGTCATGTTCATCCCCAGCCCTCTTTTGAGAATATTGCTCATTGAACTTTCCTTTTATCTTCTTTCTTTTTTTTGGTCCCTCTGCCTCTCTTTTGAATTGCCTTTTTGTGGATAAGACAGCTTATGGTAGTATCACCTTTTTTCTGTTCACAAATGTATTTTTTCAATTTCTGAACTTAAGAAATAAAACAAGCATGTCCATACACAGTAGAATTTAAAAGGAGGCTTGCACATGAAACTGCAATCTATAATGTACAATTTTCTTTTCCTTTTAAATATATAATAAAGTTATCGTGTTTTTTCCTCTCCCTCCCCTCCCCTCCCCACTGGAGGTGGCTACAATTAGACACAAATATATATATTTTAGACATAAATACACACACACATATATAAAACCATACTACACAGACCTTTTAGTTTATTAGTTCCTTTCCCTGGATGCAGATAGCATATTCTTTCATAGGTCCTGTGTAATGAATTTGCGTATTTTAATATTCAAAAATGACTTGGTTGCTCAAAGTTGTAGTATTGATGTGGAAAATCACATGTAGCTCTGACCTTGTCTGTCTCAAACAGAACCCTGGCCTTGCTATATCCCAGCTGCAAAGGTAATCTCTGCTTTCCGACCTTGTCTGTCTCAGACAGGCTCTGGCCTTGCCGTATCCCAGCTGCAGCGACAGGCCTCTTTTGTCCGATAACTACTGAACTCATCGTTATGCATCTTGCTTTCCTTTAATGATGACTAAACCATTAGGTGCCACTATGAATCCTTTATTTGGTGACTACTGACCTCATCCTTATTTGATACTCCTGTATGTATCTTGTTGACTACGCCACTATACCACATCTACTCTTTCTGTATATAACCAGGTGGGCTACAAGACTCAGGGCCCACTGTTGGTGCTCTGACTCCCCTTTGGGCCTGTGCGTAATAAACTCTCTCTCTCTCCACCTTGAGTACCTGGCTGAGTATTTTATGTGTCAATCGTGCTGTAACAGTATCACTTTTAATTCTTCAGATGTTGAATTCCATGGATCCTATTTTTTTTTTTCTCCCACTGAACATATACTAGATTTGGCAAGGACACCAGTGCCAAGAAAGACTCAGCTGCATGGCCAGTGAATAACTCCATCTATGTGGTAGCAAATATAGTGGGATAAAAAGATATGTGATCCTACAGTATCCAGATGCCCCAATAATGGCTATTACCAGTACAACACTAAGGTGGTATATGATTCAGAGGGGGAAATTGGTGGCCCGTTACTATAAGTATGAATTAATTTTTAAATAATTCAGCAACTGAATGTCAAATAGTAATATCAACTATAAAATAGGTGGTAAAGGGGAAATATTGATAATCAAGTTATCTATAAGCATAATGGTGATGGCAATAATAGAAGTGATTTTATCAAAGTCACTTATGGCACATTGCTTAACTTCATGTCTGGAATTAGTGAGTGGTAAAGCACTTGGAAATAATGTTCTGGTTAGTGTGACGGTAAAACTAAATGTGTGTGGTCATTTACCTGTCCCCTGTATGGGGAAAGCTAGCTAAGACAACATAATATAATTATTCTCACATTAGGAAGGGCCCTACAGAGCTTCGGCTGTACTCAATTTCTCTTATTGAAAAAAGTCACTATTACAATGAATTGGAACACACGAAAACCAGAAGTTACTGATGTATATTGAAGTGGTGGTGTATTTTACCTGGTCTCAAACAGTGAGAACAGTAGTGTAATGTAGTGGATAGTGGTACTTGGACTGAGAGTCCAAAAACCTGGATCCATTGCTTCCTCTAACAGCTGTTACTGTATAAGCCTGGGTATGTCACTTAACCACTCCATGCCTCAGACAAATGTTTAGGATTAATCTTGTAAGCCATTTTAAAGGTGCTGATCTTTGTTTAATGGAGGCAGGTCCCACACTGGGAGTTCTCTATGCTGAAGGAATCATAAGGTTTTTTTTCATGTTTTATGCATTCATGCAGTAGAATAAGAAGATCTTGTTCTACCAGATTAGAAAGATCAGCCAAAATGTACTTGTCCACAGACAATTATAATTAAGTATTTTTGAAAGTCATTCAAATCAGCAGATATTTATTGCCTTCCTATAATGGATAAGGTAGTGTAAATCATATCTTACCTTTTTTTGTAGGATGCAAAGGAGTTATTTTAATTTCTTTCACTGTAAGAGAAATTATATGGTTTTCTAATGCATTATCTCCATTTTCTCCAGAAGTTTTCTTTCTACCCGAGGCAAAATTAATATTATCTAATAACTATAAGCTTGCACTAAGCCCACATTTATTTAAGCACATTATGGCATCTACATCAACTTTCTTATAAAATGGTTTTGTGTGTGTGCGTTTATTACAGAAATATCTATTAACGAATGAAGATCATTTTGATACCCCAGTGGATCCTGAGTTGGTGACTTTTGATACAACGTTTGGAAAGTTTGGCGTTTTAACAGGCTTTGACATACTTTTCATGACCCTGCAGTAACTCTGGTGGAAAAGTCAAAGTGGACACAATCGTGTTACCAGTAGCTTGGACAAACAGTTTACCACATTTATATGCCACTGCATTCCATGCAGCTTGGGCTATGGAAATGAGAGTTAATTTGCTTGTCGCCAATATCCATGACACTGTCAATCAAATGACAGGTAATTTACAATTTTTAAAAAATTTACAATTTCTAAAAGAAGATTTATGGATTTCCTGTAATTAAGCTCTGACATTAATTTTTTAATTGCCATGAAGACCCTAGTAGAGTATTTATTTGCCCACTTAAAACCTTTGAAACAGTACACTTGAGACAGGATATAGATTCAGTCTTGATTTTAATTTCTTTGTAGTTTTCTTCTTTGGTTTTCTTAATTTGCATGTTAATTTGTTATTTAATATGGACATGAAAGATTCGGGTAAACTTTTTCTAACATCCTTCTCCCTCTCTAATCTACCTCCCCTTTCTCCTGATACCTGAAATCATTGGCAGTGCTGATATTTGCCTCAATATTTAAATACTACATGAGTGACAGTAATTTTAAAAGCTATGTAATTTTTCATACTTTTCTTATTGAAAAAATGTGCCTTATTGCTATTTTTCAGGGAGTGGTATCTATGCACCAGATTCTCCCAAAGCATATTATATTGATCTGAATTCAGAGAATGGGACGCTTCTCCTTTCACAACTGGACTCACATCCCAAATTCTCACCACCAGTGAAATTGGAGCTCTTATGCTAACAGCATAGAACCTTTCTCACAGAGCAAGAGACATTTAAAGCCAGAATACTTTTTGATAAGTTCACCTTCAAAGAACTCATTAATGGTACAGGGAACTACACTGTTTGTCAGAACACACTGTGTTGTCCACTTGAGCTATAAACTGTCTGAGAAGAGAACAGATGAAGTTTATGTTTTTGGGGGCTTTTGATGGACTTCACACTTGCCTGAAGGGGAATATTACATACAGGTAATTATTTTGGGGAGAAGGAAGTTAGGTGGAAAGATTGTTAGAACGGTGATATTTATATGAAAATATCTAGTAAATTACCTATTAAATATTGGCCTTTAAAGTTTGCACACAGAAAAAAATTAAATAAAACTGTAATATTTATATAGTACCTTAAGTTTTGCAAAGCACTTTATACATTCTGTCATTTGCTCCTCACAACGACTCTGTGAGGTGGGTGCTATTATCATCACCCCCATTTTACAGATTAGGAAACCAATTACCTAAGTGTCTGAGGCAAGATTTTAACTCAAGTCTTTCAGTCACCACGTGCAGCAATCTCCACTGTGCCATCATCTGCTTCTAGGCACTGAACCCTGATAAAGAGCATTGTAGTGTCATGGAAAAAATACTAACCAGAAAGTCAGAAGATCTAGATTTTAAGTTCATGTTTCCCCTTTAGATGACAGCATGACTTACTCTCTCTGGGTTTCTGTTTCCTCATCTATAAAGTGAGGGTGCTGGACTAAATTATTTTTAGGGTCCCTTCCCAGCTGCAGCTGGAACATTTTATGAAATAACAGGAAATGTTTAGATTAAATAGATTATTTAAGACATTACAACTACTTGCATAAGTCAAATTGAATTGAATTAAAATTGGTAGTCCTAAGCATAGTCACAGGTAATTTTAGGTTTTGACAGGGAGGGCCTAGGGTCTTGTTCCGCTTCTTCATAAATATGTATAAGTATGTATTTCAGATACTACCTGGCTAGAACCATGTATTGTACTGTTTTTCCTAAAAGTTTTATCCCGTAAGAGCTAACAACGCCTGAAGTCTTCAAGAGTTAAATGCCTCAGATGTACTCTGGGACAACAGAATGGCTAATAAAATAGGGAAGCTTGATGATTTTATTTAACAAAAGCAGTTTTATGCTCTTAAAGGTTGTATATAGCGATTATTTGATCTGCATTTATTTTTTTCACTCAGATTTGTACTCTGTTGAAGTGCTTAACAACTATGTTAGAAACTTGTGGGCAGCCGGTCGAGAATGCTTCTACCTTATTTGACATGTTCTCTCTGAGCGGCACATTTGACTCTCCACACGTTTTTCCAGAGATGTTGCTGAGTGGGCTTCAGATTGCACCTGGAGAATTTGAGGTAGGAGCCTCTTCTGGATCTTTCTAAGTTGAGTCCTTGTGAGATGAAGGCATGGCTTGTGCAATAAAATCTAAATAAAAGAATACTGCTCTGCTCAGAAATGTCATCAATATCTATAGTTAGTAAGGGGTGAAGGGGCATTTGAAGAGCATCAGGAATACTGGGTTATAGATAGAAAATAGGTGTGAGTAAGACTGGTAAGCTGTAAGCAATAAATCAGTCATTGTTCTGTGATTATTTCACAACTAACCTTAGTCTTCCTTTCCTTTTTTTTTTAATTTAAATTTTGTTGATTTCTTTAATTTCTTTGTATTACCAGAATTGTTCTCTCCCCTCTTGCTCTCAGAGAACCATCCATTACAAAAAATAATAGTTTATAAAGAACAAAAAAGAAAAAGAAAAGAAAAAAGAAAAACATATAAATACATCAAAAAAATCTGAAAATATATGCAGTACCCCCATTTGTAAAACTCCTGCTTTTGCAAAGGAGCAGAATAATGCTTTACATATCTCTTCTTTGGGGTCATGCTTGTTCTTTTTACTTTTGCAACAATTGCCTTTGATTTTTTTGTGCCACTTCTTTTCATTGATACTGTTTTAGTCATTGTTTTTTTCTTGGCTCTGCTTACCTCCTATAAGACCACATAAGTCTATGCTTCTCTGTATTCATGTTTCTTATCTCTCATCTGACAATAATATTTCATTGTATTCATGTACCATAATTTGTTTAGCTTTATCTTAATTGATAGGCACCTATATTCTTTGTAGATCTTTGCTATCATAAAAAGGTGCTGCTGTGAATATTTTGGTATATACAGAGCCTTTCTTTTTATAAATGATTTCCTTGAAGTATATGCCTTTTAGTGGAATTTCTAGGTCAAAAAATATGGACATTGGGGGGGCAGCTAGGTGGCGCAGTGGATAAAGCACCGGCCCTGGATTCAGGAGTACCTGAGTTCAAACCCGGCCTCAGACACTTGACACTTACTAGCTGTGTGACCCTGGGCAAGTCACTTAACCCTCAATGCCTGGCCCCCCCCCCCCCCCAAAAAAAAAGTATGGACATTTTAGTCACTTACTTGCAGAATTTGAAGTTGCTTTCTAAACTGATTATACTGATTCATAGCTCCATCAACAATACCCTGATGTGGGGCAGCTAGGTGGCACAGTGGATAGAATACTGGCCTTGGAGTCAGGAGGACCTGAGTTCAAATCTGGCCTCAGACATTTAACACTTACTAGCTGTGTGACCCTGGACAAGTCACTTAACCACAATTGCCTCACCAAAAACCAAACCAAAACAAACCAAAACAAACAAAAAACCCAATACCCTGATGTGCCACCTTGTGGCACAGCCTCTCCAGGAGTGCTGCCCTTCTACCTGGGCAAGAAGGGCTTCCACTCCAAGTCCAGAGCCTCAAAGGCCCCTGTGCTTTGGATGATTCCACTCATTTTAGGCACAAAACATTATTAAAAAGGGGAAACCCCTGCTGGTTTGTCTTGGAATGCTCAGGCCTGACTAGATTAAACTTTGGCCCTTGTGAATGTTGCCTCAATGCAAGGAGGTAGATGCTGTTATCATCCCCTTTATACAAGTGAGAAAACCCCATGCACAAGGTCATACAGTAAGGACTTGAAGCAGAATTTAAATTTAGGCCTTCTTTACTCTGAGATCAGTGCTCTCTCCACTGAGCCACCTAGAACTGACATCTCAATCATTATCTTTGCAGCATTGGAAATAGGAAATTTAGATTTGGCAACATACTTTTTTCATTTTCTTTTGCGTCAGAAAGGAGACTAGCATAATGAATATAATGGGTACAGTATACCAGGAGGCAGATTTCAGCTCAGTGTAAGTCAGCCCTTGCCTGACACATACTGGCTGTGTGACCATGGGCAAGTTACTTAAACTCTCAGTGCCCTTTGCTAGGCATAGTTCCCGGGCAAGTCACTTAATCTTTTTTTTTTTTTTTGGCGGGGCAGTGGGGGTTAAGTGACTTTCCCAGAGTCACACAGCTAGTGTCAAGTGTCTGATAAGTCACTTAATCTTGTTTGCCTTACTTTCCTCATCTGTAAAATAAGCAGGAAAGGAAATGGCAAACCATTCCAGTATCTTTGCCAAGAATACTTCAAAATGGGGTCATGGAGAATCAGACATAACTGAAAAACTGAAAAACAACCTAATGTTCTGAGCAGTTAACTTTTCATTCATTTTTTTGTTTACTTGGTTTTTGGTGAGGCAATTGGGGTTAAATGACTTGCCCAGGGTCACACAGCTAGTAAGTGTCAAGTGTCTGAGGCTGAATTTGAACTCAGGTCCTCCTGACTCCAGGGCCAGTGCTCTATCCACTGAGCAGTTAACTTTTTATGTCATGTATTTTCTTCTTAGAATTTGTAATATGCCCCTTCTTGGCAGCTTCAAATTCCCGAGTGCTATACCTATCTGACTGATTCACAAAATAAGCCACTTGCTTCACTAATGTTTTGATTGTACATGTAAATAAATTTAAATTCTAAAAGTCTCACTTAAAGAAAGGGCAGATAGATGCCACCAAAGTGTGCATGTACTCTACCTCATTATATTATGTAAGATGTCTTTTATTAAATAGCATTACATTAGAAGTGGAATATTTTAGTTTTGTACCTTTGCGTTTGTCACATTCATTTTGAATTTATTGTGGATATGGCTTAAGATTTTTGTCTGGGCTTAATTTTTGCCATACTGTTTTCCAGGTTTCTACCAGTTTGTATTTATTACAGTGGTTTCATTATAAGATGTGGGGTATTGCTTTTATTTTATATTTTCTTCCACCTTAATTTTAATTGAACCCTTAACAATTTTAATATTCCTGTCTTTGACCCATAAACCACTTTAATCCATTTATTAGTAGTTTCTTGGTTTAAGAGTTTGGATAGACTTTGTTTATAATATCATATTGAAGTGGTGTCTCTTTTTATTGTTAATGGAAGCAACTTGTTTTTGTTTTTGTTTTTTTTTGCTAGATTTTAAATGATGGACGCATAATAAATGAGAATGGTACATCTGGACCTCTCTTAATGGTGACTCTATTTGGGAGGCAGTATGAGAAGAATAAACCAAAAAATGCTTCAGTTGATCTGGGAACTGCATTATTGATGAGGATAATAACTATGGTTTTTGTTCTGTACTCAGCAATTTGGTAGGAATTGTACAATATTGTGTTGCCTATCATTTATTGTTTCCTGATGGTAAGAACATATATGTCTGGACAGCCTTCCTACCCTGAACAATTCATAGGTGAATGCCCAGGTTAGTTTAATTCTCACCTTTCTCTATAGTATTGAAAAGTTATTGAACTATAGTGGCACATTAAAGCCCATGAAATGATACTAGTGATTGGAAAGTACTCTATGAGAATCTTCCACATGCCTATCAAAGCAGGACCATTGATGCTACATGCCAAACTACATCACTACCATTACCAAGTGCATCCTGCCATTACATCTTAACATTTACTATTTGTGAGATCTTATATAAGTCACATCTCCCTAGGGCTCAGCTACCACATCTATAAAATGAAAGGGTCATATTCTCTTATATGTATATGACATCTTAAACAGAATGCCCTAGGATGGACATTCTCCCATGCCATCTTCTAACATCCCTGTGAGATACTATTATACTTCAGATGTGACAGCTGATGCTCAGGGACACGAGGCATAGAATCCTGAAGTGAAACATTGTCATCTGCTCCAACCATTACCTTAAACATGGATCCTGCTTTTATCACCATACCTTACAAGTGATTCACAAACCTCTGCCTCATGGCTTGACCACTCTCGCACAATCATTCTGTGGCGGAGCCAGGAATTGAAAATTGCCTTTTCGAAGTACATTTTTAGATTGATTTTGTTTCATGTTTATGTCCTTTCATATTTGTACTGTTTATTCTTAGCATGGATTAGGACACTGACAATGAGATCAGTATCCAGTTTCTTGCTACTTATGTGACCCAGGGTTTGACTCTCTCTTGGCACTTGGGCCTTGACTTCTGAGGTAAATTTCACTATTTTAAGTGTGTCATGGTTTTTTATTGCCTCTTTGATTTGTCACATGTTTCTATCTGCAAACAAACGTCAGTGCTTCTCTGAATAGATAGATCTCAAAAGAATTTCATAATAGAGTTCTTTATTACACCTCCTTGAACAAATTCACTTAAAGTCTATGTATAAAATCTGCTTGCCCCTAAATGGTTTCCCCATCATTCACATGGGTCCTTCATTGCTGTGTAATATTAACAGTTCCTGTTGCTTTTTTATTGTAACCATAAGGTTCAGACTAATTTTTAAATAAAGTATACTAGAATCCTGTGAAATATAGAAAAAAATATAATTGCCAGACTGTTCATCAAATGTTATAAAGTAATAAATGTTATAGATGGAGAAACATACCATCATAGAAATCCTTATTTCTTTTGTGATTAATCGATTGGTTCAATATTTGTTAGATTCTTAAAATGAATTTGGACTAATATTTACAAATTCTCTACAAAAATTCAGAGGGCTTGGGGCAGCTAGGTGGTGCAGTGGATAAAGCACCAGCCCTGGATTCAGGAGGACCTGAGTTCAAATCTGCCCGCTGGCACTTGACACTAAGCTGTGTGACCCTGGGCAAGTCACTTAACCCTCATTGCCTTTGGCCCCCGCACCCCCATCAATAAAAATTCAGAGGTCTTTATAATTTTATTTTTCCTGTAGATGAACTTTTTTACTATCTCAGTTTCTCTTTGACAAATTTTGTTTTTCTTTGGAAGTGCCATCTCTATTGGAGTCTGTAGTAAAGTAACTTCATATAAATGATATGTATTAACTAAGCCCATACCTAGTTCTGATTCCTGACTTCTCCATAATTCATTAGGAATTTATTAATAACAACAACAATAATAATTTTTGCCTTGAACTGTATTTTCATCAGCATAGGGAACTCCTGATGAGAAAACTTTTTCTACCAAAGTAGATTGAAAAGTTTTCTACAACTTATGATCTTATAAAGTTGCCTGGGACACTGGGAGGTTAAGTGACCTGCTCTGGGACACAAGCCAGTTATATTTCAGAGACAGGACTCATCATAAAATTATAATCATTATCATTTATTAGCAATAATAATAATCTTATTTTTGTCATTTTTGATGGTATTCAGATAAAGATGGACCCAGGACAATTTTCTCATCTATCTTCTATATTTAACAATCTATGGACTGTTGCACAAGTGAATAAAGTAACTTTTTTGTAATTGATTAAAAAGTATCAGGATATAAGTTCATATTCTTGGTAGGTAGGCTCAATGAAATGATTTTTGGGATTACTGTTAACAAAAGTAGCACATAGCCATATAATTCATGGTTTTAAAAGTACTGTTCATGCTTGATCTCATTTGATCCTCAAAACAGCCCCATGAGGTAGGCACTAGAGCTCTTATTTTTTTTTGTTTTCCAGACAAGGCAACAGACTCAGTGGGGCTAAGTGACTTCCCATAGTTGTACAACTACTGAACATTGGAGGTGGGATTTTAACTTGGGTCTTCCTGACTTTAAGCCTGCTTATCATTTCACTATATTTATGTACTTATTTGAATGACAGTATTCTATAGCTATAGATGTGTTGCTTAATAATTGGTCAAATATTCTTTATTTTTTCTAATGTCCCAACTAGAATATAAGCTCCCCAAGGACAAGGTTTGTGTCTAATGTTTCTTTTATACCCCTATACAGTATACTTATATAATGGAAATTAAATAAATGATTGTTGACCTGCATAAATAGCCAGGGCTGCCTCTTCACAGAATCAGAGTCCCAGAGTTGGAAGGGAATTCATAGGCCAGCTAGTTCAACCCATATCTGAATAAGAATAACATACCTGCAAAGTGGGCATCCAGCCCTTGCACAAAGACCTCAAATAAGGGGGTTCCCAAGGCACTTTTGGATAACTCCAAAGTTTATCCTTACACTGGCCTCAAAATCATTGGTGAGTTATGGAGATGTTTATTTCAAGCATGTGAAGACATCCCCCAGCAGAAAGGCAGATGAGAATGATTTTTTTCCAGTGGCCATGAAGGTGGCCAAAGTAGGTTCTGTGATGCCCTAGAGCATGGTCAGATATCAAAGATGCGAAGGTCGTTTACTGCACCCCAGGCCATCACCATTTGTCTTGACTTTTTGTCTAGCCCCTGAACTTTAATGACTCTGGAAGCAAGAGTGAAGCTGACTACTTTGTGCAACTGTGCCTCATTTAAATCCAATTCAGGCACAAGTTAAGACATCACCCCGTGATGTCATTGGTCCTCTTCGAAAACAGAGGACTAACAACAATAGCATCCTTACCTTGGTCAAATGGCTTCTTCTCTGTAGCTTAGAGCAATTATTTCTGTCTTTTTTGGACCAAGCAAACCAAGCTAATCCCTCTCCCATATGACAGCTATAGAAGGCTACAACTTAAAGATATAAAAGGCAACTTCATAAGAAAGTTAGAGGAGCAATGACAGAAATATCTTTCACAATTATGGCTAAGGAAAAAGTTCATGTCCATATGAGGGATAGAGAGGATTACCATATATAAAATGTATAATTTTTACTACCAAAAAATGTAAAAGATTTCATACATAACCATGTAGTTAAAATTAGAAGGGAAATGTTTAATTGGGGGAAATTTTTCAAGCTTCTCTGATAAAGATACCATAGTTAAGATGTATAAGGAACTGATTCAAATTTATATGAACAAAAGCTTATGAACAAACATATAAAAAAGTGCTCCAAATAAGTAAATGCAAATGCAAAGTAAAAAGAAATGCAAATTAAAGCAACCTGGAGCTCCACTGGCTTACTCAACAAATTCACAAAAATGACAAAAAGGGAAATGACATTTGTTGGAGAGGCTCCAGGAAGACATGTATACCTTTGCATCACTGGTGGAACTGTGAATTGATCTAGCCATTCTAGAAAGCAATTTAGAACTAAATTTGAAGTCACTAAACTCTGCATATCTGTTGACCCAGCTATATAAGCTTATATTTCAAAGAGATCAAAGAAGACCTATATGTACAGAACTATATATAGCAGCTCTTTTTGTAAAGAACTAGAAATAGAGTGCCCATCAATTGGAAAATGACTAAACTAAGAATGGAATATGAAAATAATACAATATTATTGTGCATAAGAAATGCCAAAACAGACAGTTTCATAGAAAACTGGAAGGGTTTGTGTGAACTTATAGTGAAGTGAACAATAACAAGTCAAATCAAATTAAGAAGCATTTATTAATATCTATGTAAATATATCTATAATATATAAAATCTATTATGTGCTAAGCACTATATTAAAAACTAGAAATTTAAATAATGAAAGGCAAAAAAAAAATTAAAGGCAAAAATAGTCCTTGCCTTCAAGGAGCTCACAATAAAATGGGAGTAATCTTAATCATGGGAGGTAGCTGTTCCTAGTTGTATATACTTGTACATTCTGTGTAAAACGGTCAGCTACTACCAAATACCAAGAAGTTGCTTACATTTTCCTTTTTCCTTTCCAGACACAAGAAGTCAATACATACTAGCTATATTAGTTAGTGCTGGTGCTTATATACAAGCAGTGTGAATTGTTAGCACTTTAAATAACTAAGAGCAAGATTGAGTTTCTAAGTGATGCCTGATAGCAGTAAAGTCAATTTCTTACTAGCTCAGGTATTCCCTCTTGACCTAAGTCTCCAAATTCTTTATTAGTGCTTCCACGGTCATAGCATGAAATGCCTTGGTCAGTACTGTTTTATGGTATCATGGCTGGAATTAGTTTCAGTTTGGTAAGGTACCATATAAAGTAACTGTTAACTTTTTCTGTTTAATCAATGGTAAGGTACTCTGGAAAAAATGAAGCTTAAGTCACCAAGAGTCAGTCCCTTGCCTCTTGGCTCATATAACTTATCATAGCCTTTCATTGACCATTTATTATTATTATTAATTTTTTTGGTTGGGCAGTGAGGGTTAAGTGACTTGCCCAAAGTCACACAGCTAGTGAGTGTCAAGTGTCTGAGGCCAGATTTGAACTCAGGTCCTCTGGACTCCAAGGTTGGTGCTCTATCCACTGTGCTACCTAATTGCCCCCTGACCATTTATTCTTGCTGCCATCCATCCAAGGACATATAAAACAGAGCAGTTTGACTCAGTGAAACAAAATTAATATCCACCTTTGGCACATTATTTGATATTTGATTCTGGCCCAGCTATCTTTCTATGACAAACTTAATCCTTTTCAGGAATATACCATAGCTTTGTTCTCATAAGGCCTATACAATGGAGCATGTGCCTCCACATTAGTTTCTCCTGACTCAGCTAATATTTGTTGAGTGCAACTTCTCATTTCTGGTAAGCAGCATCTAATTTGGTGCAGGTAAAGATATAGGTCAACATTTTATTGTTTATTCTATAGTCTTTGAACTTCTTGGTTACATCTCATTTCTTTTTTTTTTTTACTGTTTTTTTTATCATAAAAGTATTTTATTATTTTCCAGTAAAGATGGTTTTCAACATTTGTTTTCATAAGATTTTTAGTTCCAAATTTTTTCTCCCTCCCTCCCTCCCTTCCCCCATCCCCAAGACAGAAAGCAATATGATATAGGTTATATATGTACAATCACATTAAACATATTTCTGCATTAGTCATGTTGTGAAAGAAGAATCAGAACACAAGGGGAAAAAACCTTAAAAAAGAAAAAAAACAGCCAAAAAGTAGAAAAACTATAGTTCAATCTGCATTCAGAACCCACAGTTCTTTTTTTCTGGATGTGGAGAAGAGTTTCTATCATGAATTCTTTGTAATTGTTTTGGATCATTGTATTGCTGAGAAGAGCCAAGTCTGTCACAGTTGATCGTCACACAATGTTGCTGTTACTGTGTACAATGTTCTCCTAGTTTCTGCTTACTTCACTCAGCATCAGTCCACTTAAATATTTCCAGGTTTTTCTGAAATCTGACTGCTCATCATTTCTTATAGCACAATAGTAATTCCATTACATTCAAATACCACAACTTGTTCAGCCATTCCCCAATTGATGGGCATTCCCTGGTTTTCCAATTCTCTACCACCACAAAGAGATCTGCTATAAATATTTTTGTATATGTGGGGCCTTTTCCCTTTTCTATGATCTCTTTGGGATGCAGACCTAGTAGTGGTATTACTGGGTCAAAGTATGATATGTACAGTCCCATAGCCCTTTGGGCATAGTTTTCAAATTGCTCTCCAGAATGGTTGGATCAGTTCACAACTCCACCAACAATGCATTAGTGTTTCAATTTTTCCACAGCTTCTCCAACATTTATTATTTTCCTTTTTTTATATAAGCCAATCTGATAGGTGTGAGGTGGTACCTCAGAGTTGTTTTAATTTTAATTTCTCTAATCAATAGTGATTTAGAGCATTTTTTATATGGCAGTAGATAGCTTTGATTTCTTCATCTGAAATCTGCCTGTTCATATCCTTTGACCATTTCTCAATTGGGGAATGACTTGCATTCTTATAAATTTGATTTAGTTCCCTATATATTTTAGAAATGAGGCCTTTATCAGAAACATTGACTGTAAAAACTGTTTCCCAGCTTTCTGCATCCCTTCTAATTTTGGCTTCATTGCTTCCGTTTATACAGACATCTCATTTCAAAGCCAAGAACTCCAGCTTGTCTGTGGGATAAGAAGTCTTCATTGTCAATATGTCGTCTATTGGCAAATCTAAATAGTTTCCTGGTAGCCATTGCTTTTTTGACACAGGACTGCTCCCAAATCTTTTAGTCTAGCATAAGTAGACATAGCACTTTTTAGAATCCACATAGACAAACACTGGTGTATGTTTGAGACAATGACCGAATCTCTAAAAGCCTGTTCATATTTCTCATGCTAATGAACTCAAAATGGTTTCTGGGGCTTCAGGCCAAAATGACCTTTCTTAATCCTTCTGCTTCTGGTACTCCTCAGTCTTATAACCCAGAATGAGATTATTTAGGACTTTAGCAGTGACAGCATAATTATTCAAAAATTTTCAAAAATATCTGCCAAATCCTAGAAAAAGTTCTAAGGTCTTTAAGGTTATTTGGACATGACCAGCTGATGAACCCTTCCGTGTTCTCTGTATTAGTGATTGTTCCTGGGTGATAATATTATGTATCTCATGAACTTCATAGAGTCTTTTCAAATCTGAAACTTGTTGACTGACAGCTCCAAACAATCTCCTTCTAGTTGATGCAACACAAAATCATAGCAAAGACAATGAAATCATTCAGTTCAATGAAATATCCTTTCAATTTATGCCTCCAGTCACTTCCATAAGCCATAGAAAGGTAGTAGGTATTTGCAGTATGTCTGGGAGCATATGATCAGACTTGTAAAGTCCACCTGGACAGATGAAAATGTCCCTTCTTTGTCTTCCTCTGCCATAGAGATCTGATGGTATTACACTGTATAAGTCTCCATCCTGACTATTTCTTCTTAGTCTTCTTTGCCTGCTTAGTATCCACATCACCCATCCTAACTGTGGTTGTTCCCTGAGGTTCTGTGTTGGGTCTTTTTCTATTTGTCTTCTCTTGATAACCTCATTAGTTCCCATGGGTTTAATTATCACCTCTACACAGATCCAGTCTCAGCCTCTCCCCTGAGCTTCAGTCCTGTATCACCAATTGCCTACTGGATATTTCAAATCTCCAATTATCCTGGGTGTCCCGGAGGCATCTTAAATTTAATATGTCTAAAACAATTCATTATCTTTCCCCTTAAATTTTCCCCTTCTTCAAACTTCCTATTTCATACCACTATCCATTCACTGTCAAAGGTTTGTAATCCCAGCCTAACCCTCGAATCTTCACTCTTCCTTACCTCACATATCCAGTCATGTGCCAAATTTTGCTTATGCCATTACATCTGACCCCTGCTCTCCACACAGCTACCACCTTAGTTCAGGCCCTCATCCCTTCTTGACTACATTATTGCAACTTCCTAAAACAGTTCAAGCCTCCTTGATAATCTATTCTACACTCTGCTGCCAAAATAAATTTCCCTATGCCCAGAAGATATGACTATGTGACTTCCATACTCAGCCTCAGTGGCTTTTTATTGACTCTAGAATAAAATATGAAGTTCCTTTCTTTAGCTTTTAAAGTCCTACACAGTCTAGTTTCAACCTGACTTTCCAGCCTCATTGGACATCACTTCCCCTCTCACAGCCTTCAATTCAGCCAAACAGATCTTTTTTGCTCTTCACTCAGGACACTCTTGTCTCTCACCTTCATGTCTTTGTATTGGTCATCCCCCATGTCTGGAACATACTCCTTTCCTTCACTTCACAGAGTCCCTCTGTTTTCTTGAAGATGCAGCTTAGGCACTATCTTCTGCATGAAACTTTTCTTGATACCCCCAACTACTAGTGTCTTCCCTCCCAAATTACCTTGTATTTAATTACTTTTTGTGTATACATATACAAATACATATGTATGTATTCATTTTCTAATTATGGTGCATATATTTTGATATGTACTTCCCTCCTTTTTAAAAATGTAAATATATCGAGAGTAGATTTTTTTTTTTGTACTTCTATCCCCAGCACCTAACACATAACCTGGTACACAGTAGGAACTTAACAAATACTTGATTGATTGATAAGGCAAAGGTTGGATTCCACTTTTTGGTTATGTTGCAATGGGGATTCTTTTTAGGTATGAATTGAACTGTATGGCTACTGTGGTCACTTCCAGATCTGTGATTTGTTTTTTCAGATCTAAGTTGACCTCTGTCCCGGCTCCATCCTTGTTTTTTTTTTTTTTTTTTTTTTTTTTGAAGCCAACATGTAACACCAGGTTCTCCTCCCAGGTACACTCGACAGATGAATTGCCAGTTTCTTCAGCTGCTCTGAGCCAGGGACACACTTGCATTGTACTGTTGTAATTTCTGGTCCCTTGATCCTTTGCCTTGCTAAGTAAAATCATTTTGTCCAAGATTCCAGTCCTAAGTGGGCTTTCTATACACTCCTGAATTTTAATGCAGGTGATCATTTGTGGTCTTTTGTCTTTTCCTGTTTTATCAATTTTTGAAGATCCAAATGTCTTTTATCAGCCTTATTCTTGGAATTATCATTTATTTCTCGTCATCTTCAAATTGGCCCTGAACTCCCTGTAATATAGCAAGCCCCTCTTCACTTGTCTTAGTCTAACTATATCTTTCATTTTCAAAATTTATTACATTTCTCACTTCTACAATCCATAATAATCTGTCACATAATTACAAAATGGGAGAGTTGCTACCCTTTATGTTGAAAGAGAGCAGCGAGAAACTTAAACACACCTATGCTGAGCTGTTTTTGAACTGCCAGGTTGAGTCTCTAGTTTTTATAAGCATTTCTGCCGTATGACTTTAGGATATTCAGATTTTAGACTGTACACATGTCCAAAGACTGGTCCTTAAATATTTTTGGAAGTTTAAAATCTTTACCTCCCCTGCCCTCTTTTCTGTATCGGTTACTTTCTAGTGCTACATTATTTCAGCTGTATCAAACCAAAACTCAAATGGTCCTTACTTAGAGACCCATGATTGAGAACTTTTTTCACTTAGGTCAATGATGATCATGTGTTGAGGCATATCTGGACACAATACTGTTTGTGGGTGCTGTACCTTTTTCAAAATTTCACCTTTCACCAGTCAAGTCATGTGAAAATGAGACAAGACAACAAGCATTAGTAGGCACCTACCATGGGTCAAGGTACTGTGCCAAGTACTAGGGATACAAAGAAAGGAAGAGTCCCTACCCTTTTTTTTTGGTGGGGCAATAAAGGTTAAGTGACTTGCCCAGGGTCACACAGCTAGTAAGTGTCAAGTGTCTGAGGCTGGATTTGAACTCAGGTCCTCCTGAATCCAGGGCCAGGGTTTTATCCACTGTACCACCTAGCTGTCCCCAAGAGTCCCTACTCTTAAGGAACTCATAGTCTAATGTAAGGCGATGACATGAAAACAACTATGCACAGAAATATATTTTGGTTTTCAGTCATTTCAGTTGTGTGAGACTCTTTATGACCCTATTTGGGATTTTCTTAGCAAAGATATTAGAATGCCATTTTCTTTTTCAGCTCATTTTATAAATGAGGAAACTGAGGCAACCTAGGTTAAGTAACTTTCCCAGAGTCACACAGCTAGCAAGTGTCAGAGGCCAGATTTGAACTCATGAAGATGAGTCTTTCTGATTTCAACCCCAGTATTCTATCCATTGTACCACCTAGCTATCCTAAAGAAATACATAGGATAAATTGAAGATAATCTTGGAGGGACTTTAGAAGTCATTTAGTCCAGTCTCCAAACTGATGGCTGGACTATGTATTAAGAAATTTAAATGACTTCCCTGAGATTGTTGTTGTTTGTCCTTCTTTTCTGAAAAGGACCAATGACATCATGATGTTAGGGATCAGCTGTGGTTGATCAGTCCTATATGAGTTTGAAGTCTCTACCACATGTCAAGCCCAAGTAAAATGTTAGAATATTTGGGAGGAGATGTCTCTGGATTTTTGCACCTCACATTTCCTTTGTGCTCCTGTAATTTGTGCTCATGTATTACAGTACCTTCTTTGATATAGGCAGGCCATGCTAGGCAGTCCTAAGGCAGTGTCTCCTGTGTTTCACAATCAATACTAAAGCTTTTTAGAGAGACCTTGAGAGTGCCCATCTTCTGACCACCATGTGAGTGCTTGTCTTGTGCAAATTCTCCATTAGAATAGTCTTTTAGGTAAGCTTTCATTCGGCATTCAGGCTAAGTAGCCAGCCCATTGTGCTCTCTGCAGGAGAGTTTGAATGGTTAGCTGTTGCGCTTGAGAAAGGACCTCAGTGTTGGGTACCTTTTCATACCATGTCATCTTTAAAATCTTCCTAAGATAAAACAAATGGAAGTGGTTCAGTTCTCTGACATGGCACTGATAGACTACAGGTTTCACAGGTATGCAACAGTAAAGTCAGCACAATGTTTCTGTAGACCTTGAGCTCAGTATGTAACCTAATACTCTTCATTTCCACACTTTTTTTCGGAAATTTCCCAAATGCCGAGCCAGTTCTGGCAATATGTGCATCAACCTCATCATCTATGGGGATGTCCCTGGAAAGTACATAGATAGTGTCAGAAAGTGGAAATTCAGCCAAGGTCCTCTGATTCCAAGGTATTCCTCCTATTGTACCCATCTCCAGGCAAACTTTCTTTGTCCATCATAGTTTCCAAATGACTTTAAACTATCCAGGCAAATCATTATCTTCTGAAGGAAGCTCAGCGATCAATTTCAAGTTCACTCCACCATTTTAATTTATGCTTTTGAATGAGCAACCCTTTCTGGCAATTTACAGAAAAGAAGCAGAGTCTTCTCTGCCTCCATGTACCTATACTTTGCATCTCCCCATCTCCTTTTTAATTACCCTTCAGTGAATTCTCTGACAACATCCTTCTGTTTATGCTGTGTTTATTCTTAGAATTAAAAGCTCTCTCATATTAGTATGAACATTATTACACATCACATTCCTAAAAGTTTTGGCCATGCTTTGGTTCAAATTCTAGTTAATGCACTCAACAAAGAAATAAAGCAAATGGAAATATGAAGTATCACGTGCTAATTATAAGCAATAGAACATATAACAGAGCAGTATGCTATATACATTAATAAAATACACAATAATAGGTAGAATAGCAATAAAAAATTAATGGAGTACATAATATGGGTGCAGTCAAGCAACAAAATAATCAGTATCACAATTCTGTTAGTAACTCTAAGTAGTCATTACCAGTAAGTATATGATATGGGGGCAGCTAGGTGGTACAGTGGATAAAGAACTGGCCCTGGATTCAAGAGGACCTGAGTTCAAATTGAGCTTCATACACTTGATACTTACTATCTATTGCCCCACCAAAACAAACAAAAAAACCCCAGTATATGATACTGGTACAGGCAAAAATTAATTCTTTGGCAACCAGAGTTAAAATGCATTTTGACGGGGCAGCTAGGTGGCACAGTGGATAGAGCACCGGCCCTGGAGTCAGGAGTACCTGAGTTCAAATCCGGCCTCAGACACTTAACACTTACTAGCTGTGCGACCTTGGGCAAATCACTTAACCCCAATTGCCTCACTAAAAAAAAGAAAAAAAAATGCATTTTGAATCCTGTAGAACAAGCTAGATTGGTCAAAAGCAGAGAAACATTAAATCATCAACTGGAAAGGAAATAATTCTAGTAAAACTTTTTTCAGCAAAAAAAAAAAATGACAAAAAAGTATCTTTAATCTCAAAACAAACACTATAGACCTCACAAAAAATTTTTAAAAAATTAAGCTCTTCATGGGAAACACTTTTGTGTGGAGACAAATTCATGGAGCTGCATTTCTCTCCTAGGGATGAGACTTGCAGCAGTAGCTCCAAAGTGCTATATCCGCATAAACCACCAGGTGACACTCAAAGTTTGATCTTTATTTTAGAAATCAAAGGATGAGTGGCTAGGTTCTGACTGGGAAAAGTATAGAAGGTCTCTGTATCTGACCATGGTCCAGATGACTGTTTTCTTTCATTATTGATGATAATGTTTTTGCTTAATTGTTAATTATTACTTAATTAGTTAATACATAATTATTTACTTAAGTTCCTGCATTAGAATGTAAACTCCTTAATGGGGGAAGAAAGTGTTTCATTTTTGTGTTTGTATTTTCAGCATCTAGCACAGCAACTGACACCTACTAAGGGCTTAAATACTTGCTTGCTTGTCTCCAATTGCTAGCCACTTGCAGTTAGGATGTATGTGGTTGCCCTGTATCTCAGCAGGCTGGCTTTGGGAAAGAACAGTACCTTTCCTCAGGTCTCTTCCTAGTGAGAGAAGTGTCCCAAGAAGTCTGGTACTTTAAAAAGTCTTATTAGCAAAACCATAGTGTGACCCAGTCTCAACCACTGTATTTTACACAAGATCTTCCTCCTTTCCACTTCCATCTCTTTTTGACACTTAAGATCTGGACATTGCAGAGAGGGAAGACAGGTAGACCTGGAACATCTGGCACCTGCATCAGCAGGAGGGCATACATTTCAGTACCTTAGGATGAAGCCCCTGTGGGTCTAAGTCATTGAACTCATGAAGACTATCCAGATGTTATCTTTTCATCTCTCTGCTTATCTTTTTTTGTGTGTGCGTGTGGGCGCAATGAGGGTTAAGTGACTTGCCCAGCGTCACACAGCTAGTAAGTGTCAAGTGACTGAGGACAGATTTGAACTCAGGTCCTCCTGAATCCAGGGCTGGTGCTCTATCCACTGTGCCACCTAGCTGCCCCCAATCTCCCTGCCTATCTTGGGTGTCAACTCCATTAGCCATTTTTGTTCTGTCTTTTCCAAGCCCTTTTGCAGAGAAAACCAGAAGCAAAGTAAGTGCTGATTAATGCCACCTTCTTTTGGTCCTCCATTATTTTTGCAGTTATCTCATCCTTTTTTATCTTTCTCCTCTTCCTTATAGCTTAAAAGATCCTGCCTTTTTTGTTGTCTGTAGCTTTATTCATTTTAGTAAGCTAATTCTGAGGTTTTATCTTCTGATGCTTTTTACAAGATTCCCATGCTTTTGTGGTCATTCTCCATTATCTACAGTAAGAACATAGTGGGGAATTTGACTCTATGGACCACTTATATGGCCAGTGGGAAGAGCCCGAGAGGGGCAGGTGGTTCTGGGCAGGTCCCTAGTCACAGCCCTGGAGTCAGGGTGAATGGGGAGGGCCTAGCCTCTGGGCATGTGATTCTTTGTGTCAAATCTATTAATCCTGCTCAACAGCTGATGCTTCTTTCTTTCTTTCTTTCTTTCTTTCTTTCTTTCTTTCTTTCTTTCTTTCTTTCTTTCTTTCTTTCTTTCTTTCTTTCTTTCTTTCTTTCTGGGCAATGAGGGTTAAGTGACTTGCCCAGGGCCACACAGCTAGTGTCAAGTGTCTGAGGCTGAATTTGAACTCAGGTCCTCCTGATTCCAAGGCCAGTGCTTTATCCACTGTGCCACCTAGCAACCCCCAGCTGATGCTTCTAAAAGATAAAACTGGTCTGCATAATGAGCACTGTCACAAGAGGCCATAAAGTTGGGAGCTAGCAGAGGCAAAGTAAAGTGAGTGAACTTTATTGAGTGGAGATATTGAGAATACAAGGGGAAGTCAGGGAGAATGGAAATAGGTCGGGCCTCTGAGGTGCAAAGGTGGTTATTAGTCTTTATAGGGTCTTTATCCGGGTCTAGCAGTACCAGACATTGCGGGGAAGGAACAGGAGTCTGGATCTGGTGTACAGGGATGGGTGGTGACTCACACTGGAGGGAACACCTGGGAAATAGTTTAGTCATATTCAAATTCCACAGCATGAAAAAAGGCTTTTGGATGTTATAGCAGGCCTTCCTTTTGGTGAACCACAGGAATCTGGGCTTCCCTGGTTTATTTTTTAGTAGGCCCGGGGTGGGGGTGGGGGGGTAGGGGAGGGGATAGGAACCATAATTATTTCACAGCATCTTGATGGACTAATTTCACAACCATATAGTATCCTAATACTAGAAAATTTCCAAACTTTTTTGAAGAATAAATTAAAATATTAACAAATTATGCATGGACACAGTAAAGCAGATGGTCTTATCCACTGATGAGACCCTGACATAATCTCTCTCTCTGTGTCTCTCTATGTCTCTCTGTCTCTGTCTCTCTCTGTGTCTGTGTCTGTGTGTGTGTCTCTCTCTCTCTACCCTGTCTCTATCTCTCTGCTTTATCTCTTTCTCCCCTTCTTTTTCTATCTATGTCTCTCTCTGTGTTGGCCTCTGGCCACCCTTGAGGCATGCTTCTCTCTCCTGGGAGTGAGCAGAGCATGAAGGCAAAGGGAACATTCCAAGTAGTGGGGGAAGCTGCATAAGTTGGCCAGACAGTCTGTGGACACTGCATGGCTTTGGTATCCACATTCAAAGGTGGTACTGAGGACCTTGGTGGACGAGAAGATGGGGAGGAGGGCTCTGGGCTGGGGGACGGGCTGCACCTTCCCATGCTGAGCCCAAGAAAGCCGTCTCTGTGGGCAGGTGTTCCAGTGACTCAGGCCCCCTAAAATCCTTTGGTTTGGGTGCCTCTGGGATGAAAAAGCAGTTTTTGGCTAGAGATGCCTCCCTCTCTCCTCTCCCACCTCCATCCGGTCCTTTAAAAAAATCTCTTCAAGAAAAACAGGGAAGGCTGAAGGCTGGAGGTAGAAGTCGAGACGGGTGGGTGGGGCAGGGAGAGCAATATGTCTCTCAACTAAAAAGCCTTAAGAGTAGAGTAATGATAGATTGTTTCTGGAAGATTTGTGCCTGACATAGAATGCAGTACTGCATTAATACTTTTTCTTTACCAGAGCTTTTCAGGAACTCTGAACCCCTGCCAGTGCAAATGGAGCCCAATTAAATAGCTGATTATCTGATAGACAATGTTTGATACATTTGGTAGACTTGATGACGGGAAGATAATAATTTACATGGAGCTACAAAAATGCCCTTCAACAGATTATGATGTTTACTTAACTGAAATTGGTTGAGGACCAGGTGACATTTTGTCTTCCTGTCTACAATGAAATTGTATCCTGTTATATTGCAGATAATTACCGGGGGCCTGTTTACTGTTGTAGTAGGACCAAGGACTGATTGGAAACCCATTGTAGCTAGTTGTATTGCTGAGAGTCTAGTGATAATTATTATAGTAGAAAAATGGATCAATTCTTGAATCATTGTTAAAAAGAACAAAAAACTAAAGGTCTATAAATTTATTTCAATACATTTTATTTTAGCTGGAATATTGAATATTGGATATCTTTAGATTGCTCTGACAAAATGAACATAAACTATGAAAGTTTTAGTGGATAAGAGAATAACTGACATTTATATTATTCTTTGTTTTTGTTTTTTGGTGGAGCAATGGGGGTTAAGTGACTTGCTGAGGGTCACACAGCTAGTAAGTGTCAAGTGTCTGAGGCCAGATTTGAACTCATGTCTTCCTGAATCCAGAGCCAGTGCTTTATCCACTGCACCACCTAGCTGCCCCCTATATTGTTCTTACAAAACATGCTATATCTCATTTGAGCCTCACCTTAACCCTGTGGAAAAAGTATTATAGGTATTACTATACCCATCTTATAGATGAAAAAACAGATTGATTTGCCTGTAGTCACATAAATATTAAGTGTCAAAGTTAAGATCTGAACCTAGGTCTTCCTGACCCAAAGTCTGCCATACTTGCCTGTCATTAAAAAAAAAAAAAGCTATTGAAATTACCATGAGTGAATGACAATCTCATCACTACATAGTATGCATAAAAAGCTATTAGCATTTCCCACTTTTCTAGATTCAAATAAAGTTGTTAATGAGTAATTGACGGGCATTTATTAAGTACCTATTTTATGATGTGCCAGGTACTTTTTCTAGGGGCTGAGGATCCAAATAGAAAAATGAGCTAGTTTCTGTTTTCAAGGTGTTTGTTTATATTCCATGGTAGGGATGCCACATGTTTACAGATCAGTAAGTATAAGATATATACAAATGTACTAAGTTATTAGGAGGAGGCAGTAACAACTGGGGGAATGAGGGAGTTTTTTAAAATCTGATCCTTGAAGGGAACTAGGAATTCCCAGGAGGTTGAGTTAAGGAAGTGAAAATCAAATAGTCAGTGCTTAATAAACACTTATTGACAGACTTATTAAAAGAATTCCAAGCATGTGAGAGCTTGGGCAAAAGCTCTGAGAGAGAGGATGAAATGTCATACACAGGGAGTGCCAAGGAGGCCAGTGAGCCCTAGAAAACAGAATGCATGAAGAAAGGACCACACTATTTGAATGGAAATATAAACCCAGGGGGCAGCTAGGTGATGCAGTGGATAAAGCACCAGCCCTGGATTTAGGAGGATCTGATTTCAAATTTGGCCTCAGACACTTGACACTTGCTAGCTGTGTGACCCTTGGCAAGTCACTTAACCCTCACTGCCCCGCAAAAAAACAAAACAAAACCCCAAACCCAAAACAAACAAAAAAAGAAATATAAGCCCAGAGTTAGATTATGAAGGACGATAAATGCCAAATAGAAGAGTCTGTATTTTATCCTAGAAGCAATGGGCCACATCTGGAGCTTCTTGAATGAGACAATGACATAGAACTATTCTTTAGGAATATCCATTTTGGAATCAGTTTAGAATAGATTTTGTTCTTGAGTTAGGTAGGTGGCACAGTGGATAGAGTGCTGGGCCCAGAATCAGGAAGACCTGAGTTCAAATCTGACCTCAGATACTTACCAGCTATGTGGCCCTAGTCAAGTTACTTACTGTTTGCCTCAGTTTCCTCCTCTGTAAAATGCTCTGGAGAAGAAAATGGCAAACCATTCCAGTATCTTTGCCCAGAAAACCCCAAATGGGCTTACTAAGAGTGAGACATAATTGCATGACTAAATAGGAAGAATATCAGCCCCCTGGGGTATATATCCAGTCAAGGTATTGATATGTTTCTAGCCTGTTTGTTTATCTGAGCTCATGCTGGCTTCCTAGGTGGAACTACCCTTCCTGTGCTCAGAGGACCTTTTTGGTTTTTTTTGTGCAGTTCTGGGCTCATTCAGAAAGAAGCTGCAGAAGCTTGTCATTAGATTCTCAATATTATTGAGCTGGTATGCTTTTTAGAGCATTGCTAGTGGATATGTGGGAGGGCTGGGCTCATCTGTGGCCCTTCATGCCGCCATTCTTAATTGGAGGTCCACTGTCATAGGTCTATTTCAAAGAATCCCTCTGCCTCCCCCATGGTGAATCTCACTACTCAGCCCACTTTACTGAAGGGTCTGGCTCATGACAAAGTGATCAGGTAGGGTCTTGAAGGAATACAAATGCACTTTCTGCTATTTCTAGCTTCACTATTTTGTTAATTGCTTTAGAAGTTGCACTGTCCAGTTCTTTGGTTTTCATCACTGCAACACAATTTGCAAAACGTTTTATCTCTTAGTCGAATCTCACAACAACCCTGTGGGGAAAGCATTACAGGTATGAGCATTCTTATTCTGTACTTCTAAACAAACAGAATAGTTATTCAGTCACATAAACCAAAGCTTCTTAAATTGTGGGTTGTGACCTCATAAGGGGTTGCATAAGGGAATGTGGGAGTTGCAAAAACTTTGGCAGCAGTAGGTTATGTATACCTATTTTATATACCTACATATGTGGGGGTAGTGTAAACATTTCTTGGGCAAAAATGGGTTGCAAGTGGAAAAAGTGTAAGAAGCCCCGGGATAGACAAACCAAATTAGATTTACAAAAATGATGGTAGGCTAATGCAAGTTGGAATCAATACATTTTCACATGTCATTAGTGTGTGAAGGTCAGCGCCTTAATCATTAAAAATAGAGGGCTACAACACATAGGAACCAAGGTAACTTGCTGGTATCAGTCTTTGAGTTATTTGTATCAGACCAGAGAAAGAAACTTTGCATAAAATATAAGTAGTAGGTATCTAACAAGTGTTCTCAAAGATGGCGATGGTGGTAATAATGGAATTATAAAGTAAAATATTCAAACCATAGAGATGTTTAGAAATTTCAGTTGACCATTGTGATAGCAATGTATGGAAATTAGTTACACTTTCAAAACTTTTATGATTTCCTACATTTAAAATTTAGTTCTATTTTTTTTTTAATTTCCTAGAGGTTCTCCAAAGAGATTGCTAAACAGAGGAAATGGTGTATAAAATGAATAAAAACTTTGACTTTCAAATGGCCTTTTGTTACTTAACAGGAAGAAATACGAGACTACCCTACCAAGACGTCAGGATCACAGATTTAGTGTTGAAAGGGACCTTGTCAAGTCCAATCCCTTTATTTTACAGATGAGGAAACTGTGGTTCAAAGAGATAAAATGAATTGGCCAGGGCCAGGGCTACTATGACCATTGAATTCAGGTCTTCCTGACTATAAGTCCTGCTCTCTATCTTTTTTTTTTTTTTCCGCAGGGCAATGAGGGTTAAGTGACTTGCCCAGGTTCACACAGCTAGTGAGTGTCAAGAGTCTGAGGCTGGATTTGAACTCAGATCCTTCTGAATCCAGGGCTGGTGCTCTATTCACTGTGCCACCTACCTGCCACCCCCCTCTATCTACTTCACCACACTGGCATCTTTACAGAACTTCAAAAAAATCCTTTTATTTTAAAGTTTGCTTTTAAAAATAACTAGAACATGTAATTCTTGTTCTCAAAGGAAATTATTGTATATGCAAGAGGGGACTAGTGAATATGTGCAGCAGTCTAGGTTGATTAAATTCTCATGTAGAAGAAGCTTCTTTTGGAAAAGTATGATGATGTGGAATGACAGGGTCCTGCTCCCCAATTTGGAGCATGCACAGACATTTTGTAACTGGTTCCTTTGCCAATGATGTGGTAAAGATATGAACTATTTATTCACTATGGAGCCACAGCTGGGGTGCCTCCAAAGGATATTAACCATCTCAAAGGAATCCCAAATGGTAGTTAACTTAATTTTGAGCCCACACTCCCCAGGGATCAGCGTGATATAGGAAAGAGTAGGTCCCCCCAGGTGCTGGGGTGGGGAATGTATCTATGTTCTCTTCTTGCTATATATTAGCTTTGTAGCAAATATCCCTTTGTAGAAGCTAAATGATATTAATTGGTTAAATGCAACTAGGAGCACTAATCACTGTAAGTTAACAGTTGGGTGAACTCACAGGAAGGAGAGCTCCAACCAATCAGGAATAAGAGAAAGATGTCCCCAACATGTCAAGAGTAAGTTAGAACTCTGAAGGGGAGACACAGCTAGTCTAGCTTGAGGAATCATGACTACTAGTGTATGCTTGGGATGGGAGAGTAAGACCTACTAAAAATATGAAGTTTTTATTTGGGTTAGTTTTAGTCGAATTCATATCAATTGTCAGACTAAACTCCATGAGCTTAAATGAATGGGAGATCATGCGTTATCTGATCTTTGAAATTTCCCTAGGGCCTAGCATAGTATTAAACACACAGTATGCACTTAATGGATGGAAAAGTAGGGCCAGAGCTTCCCTATATGTTGGAGTGTCATCTAGGATAAATCTGGAATCTGTGTATTTGTGTGGATCCCTGGAGATATTCTCTACTTGGGACCTTCATTGTTGGGACACTCTAGTTTGGGGGGTTTTATTGAAGAAGTCAGTACTGAATCTTTAACCTGTAGTTGTTTGGGCCACTCTCTAAGGTTCAAATTATGATGTTCAAAATATTTTTCAAGGATATTTCTTAGGGTTCTACTGTCTTTTCTCTTTTTGTGTTTCATGGAATTAAGTTTGTCCCAGAATATTCCTCTAATGCTTTCTATCCAAGAACATTATACCCATCTCTTTGTACTTCCATCTTTTTCCTTCTCCCTTTTAAGACATTTGCTTTCATTGTACCAGTGGTGATTTCTGTGTGAGAAATAGTATAATGGAGATAATCCTGGAGGTGCAGGATTAGAAAAACATCCTGGGTGCTGTAATGTTACTTCTTAAATATTAAAACACCTAGAGCAAGATCTTCATGAAATGACATGAACAGGAATTGCAAAGAAGCTTTATTCACTTCTCAACTTGCCCCCAGATATGCAATCCTTTCAGTAAGGCATCACATTGAAGTTGTATTTAGCTTAAGATATCTACCACTGCAAGCCACAAATAGAACATGGTATTCAAACAGCTCAACATAATCTTAACAATCAGACTGCCCCCTCACTCAAGCCTTGAGAGTCATATCATCAATTTCTCTTAGGGGCTTAATATGGGGTGGGGAGATTCATCTGAAAAGGTTATTTTTGCTCGTTGATTCATTACATCCCCATTTCAGAGTATAGTCTGGGAAATCACCAAAATAAAACTTACGTATAATTTTTATCTACCCACAGTTCTGGGTAAAAGGGAGTTGCTTCCATGCAAGCACTATAAGTAACAATGTGGATAAAAGGTATAATTTAGAGGATAGAGCATTGGGCCTAGAGGCAGAAAGACCTGAGTTCAAATGTAGCTTCAGAGACTATCTGTGTGATCCTGGATACATCACTTAAATGCTGCTTATCTTAGTTTCTTCACCTGTACACAGGGTTGTGAGAATCAAATGATTTAACCAATATAAAGTGCTTTGCAAACTTTAAAGTGCTACAAAAATGCCTGATTTCACCATCCTTATTATTATCCCAAAGGCATGATGCTTAGTAAATTCCCTTCTCTTTCTAAAAGGTCTGATCTCCAAAGTCTTGAATTTGGGAATATTAAGCCTTGAGGTGATTCATGAGGCAGACTGAAAACTGATACTTTCTGGGAAATCTCTGGTTAGAAGGCTAGAGGGTACTGGGTTGAGAGTACTTAGGAACCTAAAATCCCCCCCTCCTCTACACAGGAAGTTGGCAGGAAATTGATCATGAATGACGACATGGAGAAATCTATATCTGTTTGTGCTATGGTTTCTGTTTTTTTTTTTTTTTTTTTTTTTTTTTTTTTTTTTTAGTGAGGCAATTGGGGTTAAGTGACTTCCCCAGGGTCACACAGCTAGTAAGTGTTAAGTGTCTGAGGCCGGATTTGAACTCAGGTACTCCTGACTCCAGGGCCGGTGCTCTATCCACTGCGCCATCTAGCTGCCCCTTGTGCTATGGTTTCTGAAAGAAATCAAGCAGTTCTTGTGCCACTGTGATCTCAGCCTTAGAAAGTCACCATCAACTGCTCTTAGAAAGGAAGAAATCCCTTCCCATCCTACCTCACTTCCCCTGACCCTGCTCCATGGCACTCTAGTAGGAAAGAATAAACATGTGAAAAGGGTACCTAAAAATCTGAGCTCATCTTTTAGCTTGATTTTATTGATTGTGGAAAGAGCAAACTCCTCTGACAAGAGTCTGTCCTCCTGTGACTCCACCACCCAATTGACTTAAAGGTAGACCTAGTCACTGAGATATGTGTCCCCTAAACAAGGCACCAATATGCAATACCATAGTTTCCATGGGCAGGTTTTCTTTCTTATGCTCCCAAATAAAGTTTCACAACCATGAGCTCATCAAACTGATCAGGAACCCTTCTGAACAATTCCTTTATTTTTTTTGTTTTTGTTTTTGTTTTTAGTGAGGCAATTGGGGTTAAGTGACTTGCCCAGGGTCACACAGCTAGTAAATGTTAAGTGTCTGAGGCCGGATTTGAACTCAGGTACTCCTGACTCCAGGGCTGGCCCTCTATCTACTGTGCCACCTAGCTGCCCCTCTGAACAATTCCTTTATAAAAAAATAAGCAGTTTTAGTTTTAAAGATACTTCATTAGTTTTGAAAATAAACACATGTACAATTTGGTACCTTTTTCAATCACATTTAATTTTCATCAACTCACTGAAATTTAGCTCAAGGCCATATCTTTCTGGGTGTTGAGCTAATTTTTTATTTCAATCCCATGCAATCTATGGACCTTGCCTAGGCATTTTTTGTTTTGTTTTGTTTTGTTTCCAAAATTCCCTACCTGGATTTTTCCTTTTTTCCCCCTACTATGTGGAAGGCCTTTGTCTTTTCAACCTGCCTATTCTTAGATCTCCTGAGCCCTTGACAATTGAAAAAGAAAGGGGAAAAAAAACAACAACTAGGGAGCGTTTTGAGAAAATGATAGCTCCATCCTACTATTTTACATAATTAGGAAATAGTTCTCCACATTGTGCTTTACAGAATTACCCCCCTTCCACCAGTTTTATATAATGGGAGCTAATTCCTACATGTATCTTAATATACATAAAATATATCTATTTCCTCAGCAGCTTGTTGCTTCTACTTAAAATTTCTTTTATGAAGTAAATTGTGTAGATCATTTTCTCATTGTTTTCAGTGCTGAGTAAAGTTGTATTCATTCTATTTATTTTCTTTGTGTTCATAATAAAAGAACTAGTCAAAGGAAGGGGGGGAAAAGACTGAAAGGGGCTCTAGGTCATTTATCGAAGTCCAGTATGGAGAATTTATGGGACAGCATGAACAAAAATTGCAGAAGATGAGAAGTGATAGATGGATCACAATCTGTACCCTGGAAGGAGTCTCCACATTGCTAAGGTCACACAGAACCTTCATTGAAGGCTTGAAACTTTGGTATTGTGGTCCTTGTTAATTTGCACAACTGACTATAGTGTTGCATTCTCTCATTGAGGAAGACAACCCAATATGGTGTTAGGGACTTCAGCTTGTCAAATAAAAGCTCTCCATCTCTACCTCTGGTTGGGGGTTGGGATTGGGAAGTGGACTACAAAGGTCCCAAAGACGGAGAGTGGGGTATAGAGGTAAAGAGGGGTTTGTTTTCCTGGCCTCCATGGAACTCTTCATTTGCTTACCCGACTGAGTATTCCTGGGTTGAATGAAAAATTTAAAGACAAATTTTTCAAGGAGTGAAAGATTTTAAACTGGGAGGGAGACTTAAAGAATAACTTGCCCATCTTGTAGGCATCTAAACATTGCTTTGGATCCCTATAAGCCACTTTCTTGCTTGATTCCAGCCAGCACTTTTACTGTTGCTCTGTCTATTCCTTTGGTCACCTCCTCAGCTATCTTGGCTCTTTCAGGAGTCCAAGCCCACTCCTTGCTTGGACTACTCCCTTTAATCTCAGTCTTTCCTTTAGATGATTAACCACCTAAATAAACCTGATAACCAACTGCTACATCAGTGAGGCGATTGCTCTTACACCCTGGCAGGTACATTTGAATAAACAGCTGTCAGTATCTGCTGATCCAAACCAGCCTATTTTGACTTGGCAGCAAAATCCCAAAAACTCTACCTGGTCGAGTATGGGGCAAACCTGACTTATTCTGGACAAATAGATCATTTGACTTCAGGTTTTTTTATTCCATTTCTATGGTTTGTGATTATATGTTAGATACCAAATAGATGACATAGTCAAGGCAACAGAAAGAAGTTTTGATTTGCTCATCCATTCTTTTGGGCATATTGGAATATTTGGTCTTGATTAATAGGTAATTTAGGTAATTTATTTCAATTTAGTGGTAGAAGTCATTTGTTTGGAATGTGAATTATTTTAACATGCCAGACACTTACAATGTTGGGATCATTAAATGGAAATAAAAGAAACATTTAAAAGCCATATTAATGGATATGTATTTGAAGCTATCTATTGTTAATAGTTAATTAATGGATATTGTTAATAGTTATTAATGGATATGTATTTGAAGCTATCTATTGTTAATAGTCATGGCCCCAGTAATTGGTGGCACATATTTTAAAATATTTTTTAAAAGGCAATATAATATTCATGTGTCTATTTAGTTTGCTCATTTCTATCTCCCTGATTCTGTTTTTTGAACAAATGCACTTTCATTTATCATTTTTTTGGCACTGTGAGCTTGTCTTCAGGAAGATTTATTATTAGCTTATCTTTTCCCAGTGTTTAATATTTACGTCATCCTGTTATCCAGCCCACCGTTAAGTAGCAACAGGCTCAAATCAGTAGCAGTCGAGTCTGTGGATTCATATGAATTCATCACCCATGCACGCTTATTGCTTTCTGGCCTTTCTGACTGTGTTTCACCTACTCTTGAGAAGGTATGTTTGTGGACAGTCACTACAGAGGAAATAGAGCCAAAGGATTCCAATGGCCCTATACTTGATAACTCAAAGGAATAATTTTGAGGGAGAAAGATTGTTTTCTATAAAATCAAATGAAACAATTGTGGTTTGGTAATGATTAATATATTAAAAATTAGTTTAATTCCATGTAGTTAGGATAGAGCTACAAGGTTCTGTAATTACAACTGTATAAGAGACTCTTCAATTTCTTTAGTTTCAACTTTCAAACCAAAGGAATATTTATATTTTTGAAAGCAGATTGCTTTACAAGTATGCTTTTTAAAGATATTCACTTGTTTTTGGATATTCACTTATTAAAATACATAAAATGCACAGGGGGGAGGTATAAAACATTGCATTTTGTCTACTAATCTTTTAAAAACAAGGAAAGAACAGTATGTCCAAGAGGTTGTCCAGATTTTATGGAAATCAGATTCAGAATAAATTATTTAATGACTTTGTAGAAAGAATGATGTTAGAATATTGAATTCTGAAAGACATAATTAAATTCCTATTTGAATTTTTTATCATTATATTTAGTTAATGATTTTTGTTAGACTTTTAAAAACATGCTTTTTACCTTAATTTTAGAACTTAAGGTATTTGGTTTTGAAACATTTCCTTTTTGCCCTTCCACTCAAATGTATGTGTTTGAGTATGGCATATTTTCACATTTTAAAGAGATAATATTTGATATATATATATATATATGTATATATATATATATATATATACACCCTATATGTTACTTAAAATCACTCAATCTTCTATGTCCCATGTACTGATGGTATCTATTTGATCCCTTATTTTGGGGAATGATCCCAAGTTGAAGAACATCTACTTTTTTTTTTTTTTTTAGTGAGGCAATTGGGGTTAAGTGACTTGCCAAGGGTCACACAGCTAGTAAGTGTTAAGTGTCTGAGGTCGGATTTGAACTCAGGTCCTTCTGAATCCAGGGCCGGTGCTCTATCCACTGTGCCACCTAGCTGCCCCAGAACATCTACTTTTAATGTGGCTTTTACAAAAGGAATGCCGCTCCCCCCCTTTTTTGTTAGGATATTCCTAAGTACCACATGTTCTGATTTTTGGTTCAGAAAATATGGCCACTATATCATGTGCTGATTCAATATATACTATGACACTTGATTTACTTTTAGTTGTATTTATATTATTTAATATTAACATTATGCAAATCTGTGTGATGGAATAATTTTAATAATATTCTATTTTTTTGGTCAACATTATTTTTCCCCCACTCATACTTGACTCATATATATATATATATGTGTGTGTGTGTGTGTAAGGAAATAAATGTATTTGCATTTTGCATTGTGGTTCCCATTTTCATAGCAGAAACAGTTTATTTATTGACTTAGTAATACAGCCCCTACACAGTGCCCCGGAATCATGCTGACATTTTCCCAAGAGGTCTGTCCCCCTATCAGAGCTCTTTGTTTCTTTACTTTTTTCCTTGCTCTAATTAATCTTTCTAGGAAACCTTTTCAGTGTTAGGAAGAAGGTGGTAGTATGCTACTGCATTAATTATGGGGCTTTTAAAAACTTTGGAATTAAGCTCAAAGTACATTCTGGTTCTTGTTTTAAAACTGGAATCTTGTTTTCAATGGTCTTTCTTATTTCCATGCTTTATGTCCTCATGCCTTCTCCCAGTTGTCCCTTCTCTTCCATTTCCATTTTGTTTAGTATTTCTCTGACCCCACTAGTATTTCTTTTGCCAGATACTTCTCCTCCCTTTCCCACCCAACCCACACCCAGATTTCTTCTCCCCTAACTTGCAAAATGATGTTTCTGGGAAAATCTGAATTGTAGTACTCTATTTCATGTTCTGAAATATAAATTCTGTTCCTATCTTTCCACCCTTCTATACTCCAGGCAAAATAATAGTATATTCACTGTTCTTAAAACACAATGAGAATTCCCAATTTTCCACAGCCAATTCCCTTTGCCTCCTCCTTTCTAGTTAACTGAATCTTACCTTCCTTTCAAGACCTATTTTGGATTTTCCCTTGATCGATCAATATAAATCAAATAAACGTTTATCAAGCTCCTACTATGTGCCAGGCACTATGTTCTAGTAGTCATTGCTCTCTGATGGTATCTACTGTGTCATTATGTTTGCTCTTTCTATCCAGATATCAAGTGTGGACATCTGTGAAGGTTTATATCCCAGATAAGTGGATAAGAACATTTTTCTAAAGTTATCCAGACTATATCAGGTCTTATTTCCTTTTTATCCTTCATGAACCCCTTGGACCCCTTGTCAGAATAATGTTTTTAAATAGATGCAATAAAATGCACAATTGTATTGTGTAAAATACACAATTATATTGAAACACAGTTATCAAAAACCATTTTTTTTAAGTTCACAGACCTCAAGTTAAGAATCCCAATCTAAATCATCTTCTAAAGAAGTAAATTTCATTGAAGTTAGTATTTTGTGCTTTTTATAAGTCTATAGAACAGAAGAGGGACAGCTAGAGTGCTGGTCCTGGAGTCAGGAAGACTCCTCTTCATTAGTTCAATTCTAGTCTCAGACACTAGGTGTGTAATCCTGGGCAAGTCACTTACCACCTTTTGCCTCAATTTCCTAATCTGTAAAAAATGAGCAGGAGAAGAAAATGGCAAACCATTCCAATATCTTTGCCAAGAAAACCTCAAATGGGGTCACAAAGAGTAAGATAACGACTGAAATGACTGAAAAAAAACCAACCACAAGAGCCTTGAAAGGACCTTGGAGGTCATCTAGGATTTTCAGCTGGACAGATCCCCAGAGGTCAGGTGTTTTGTTCAGGTCACACAAATGGCATAGAAGATACCAGAAACCAAGTCACTACTATTTTTTTTTTTTTAACTACATCATAGTTCTTATTCATAGCTAAATGTATGAGGAACTCAGAGAAAATAAAACACCAATCTTTCCCATTCTTAGATAACTGGGCAACTCATAATACTATAATAGATCCTTTAATTAAACAAGTTCATCTATTTTTTAAAAAATCATTTCATTGTTTAAATTGGACATTTAAAAATTTACATGTTAAAAATGATACGTACTAATCTTATTGCTACCCAAAGTGGTCCTGACAAGCATGATTCGTTCCACTGAAGCTATTGTCAGTAGTGGCATCTTTTCAAATATTGACTCTGGAACAAAGGCCCATCTTTTTTTTTTTTAATATAAGTATTTTGCTGATGTTGCATAGTCATCAAAGAATTAAAGTAGTGGGTTATGCAATGTATAGGCAATTCTATGCAAAGCAAAGCAGGACTTAAATGTCACTCTTCTTGATTCCAATGTAGAGGTGCATGGTGAATGTGAATAAGGAGCAATACACTCATGAAGAGTAACCTGAAGTATCCTAAGAGATGTATAACTGGAAAAGGACATGGGCTGGCTAATAATCTAGTCATTGGAGCCAATAATGCTCTGTTTGGTATTCATGTAAAGCCAAGAGATCCAGAGAAAGGCCTCTGGGTAGACTCTCTGTGGAGAATACTCAAGCAAACATGGATTAGAGTTTCACATAATAGAAAGACATAGTTAGGTTACAATCTGTACTTGTAGGGGGAGTACCTATATCAGTAAGATTAGAGATATATTTCATTGGGGGAAAGGAGGGTGCTTTGTACTTCTCCAGTCAATGGAATAATTTTTCAAAAGGCCCTTTGCCCCTCTCCAAAATATATCATTGGTATTTGGGGCAGATGTTCTAGCCAAGTTAGCAGCAAAGAACTCCTACAAACTAAATCCTATTTTCAATTTAATATCAATTCACCAATAAAATAAGTTGAAAGTATCAGTTTAAGTTAGGAAAGGGTTAAAAAGATGGCCAATTCTTGGCATGCTGGATGTTGTGACACTTTTAGGCACTTTCAAAGTAATATAAGTCTTTGAAACACTTTTACCCATCATCAGTATCTTCTTTCCTGGCATCTTAGAAAGCTGTTATGAGTATATCATACTTGTTGCTAATAGAACAAAGAATATTTCTTTGAGATTATCTTTATTTGAGAATTTATTATTATTATTATTGTTGTTGTTGTTGGAACCTGTGATGTGTTGAGACTCCTGGTGTGGAAACTCTTTCCATCAGTGTAGACTGGAAATACATTTTAAATATATAATCTTAGAGATTATATAATGTATAATCTTGGGGTACTAGGAAATTAAGTAAGTTGCTCATGATCACAGGGCTAGTATGTGAAAGGAGCTAAACTCCATTCTTCCTAATTCCAAGATCTACTGTCCAACCAATTACACCATCCTGCTTCTAGGTAAATGCATGTCCAAACAATCTACATCATAATAACACATTGTTGAAGACATTATCTACTCTAGTCTGAAAGTTTGAACTTCAAATGTAATAAGTCCAAATTCTTGAAAATGGATATGTTTTAAATAAGAAATATCTCCATGAAGCAATCTTATATTATCAGCCATTGGGTTGACAATACAACTTCTGTGCTAAAGGGACATTTAAAATATTTTCAGTATTTTTTTTTCTTTAAAATCTTTCAGTTGTAAATCATTTCTAGAAATTTTGATTTTTTGAGGTGAAACTCCTTCCAAAATAGATTAAGCTTCATCTACAGTTTATGGCTCCTTTTGTCTACAGGCACATTCATGATTTAGATTTCTCTTCTTTCAGGTTTCTTGGATGGGTATGTTCAATTGGAAAGGTGAAACAATTCTACTCTGATTCTGGACATGGGACTAATATTGCTCAGGTAGCATCTCATGCACTAAAGTGGAAATAACCTGGCTTAAAGGCCTTGCTTGAGAGAATGGCATTTTGTTATGAAGCCATAAATGGTTCCTGTGTAAAGAACAGTTGGACAAATATCACCCGCATTCCCATGTACTGTGTAATGATACTCCTGATTCTCACTACACTGGCTGGAAACCTTATGGTTATTATCTCCATATCACACTTCAAGCAACTTCACACTCCAACCAATATGTTAATCAATTCTATGGCCACTGTTGACTTTCTGTTGGGATGCTTGGTCATGCCTTACAGCATGGTGAGATCAGTTGAAAAGTGCTGGTATTTTGGAGAGGTCTTTTGCAAACTTCACACAAGCATAGATATAATGCTAAGCTCAGCATCAATTTTCCACTTGTCCTTCATTTCTATTGACCGTTACTATGCTGTGTGTGATCCACTAAGATATAAAACCAAGATCAGCGTTTTCGTTGTACTTGTGATGATTGTAATAAGCTGGGCTGTCCCTGCCATTTTTGCCTTTGTGATGATATTTCTGGAACTAAACTTAAAAGGAGCTGAGGAGCTATATTATAAACACATTCACTGCAAGGGAGGTTGCTTTGTCTTTTTCAGCAAAATATCTGGCATCCTGGCCTTCATGACTTCCTTCTATATTCCTGGATCTATTATGCTGTGTATCTATGGGAAAATATATTTCATTGCCAAAGGGCAAGCCAGATCAATAAAAAATTCAAACCAGAAGATCCAAAATGGATCTGAAGAGAAACAGCAACTTTCACAAAGCAAAGAAAAGAAAGCAGCAAAGACTTTAGGGATTGTGATGGGAGTTTTTCTCATTTGTTGGTGCCCATTCTTTCTCTGCACAGCCATTGATCCTTTTATGGATTACACTATCCCACCATTTCTAAATGACGTACTGATTTGGTTTGGTTATTTAAATTCCACCTTGAATCCAATGGTTTATGCATTTTTCTATCCATGGTTTCGAAGGGCCCTGAAGATGATTTTCTTTGGTAAAGTTTTCAAAAAGGACTCTTCCAGATGCCAATTATTTTTAGGACTAAATACTTAGGAATATGTTTAATTTGGAATTGTGTTTCTTACTATATTTATGAATTCTATAATTAGATAAGAAATTAATGTCTTTTAAAAATGGAAACTTGCTAATACATCTATTATCATTGACCATTTTTTAGTTATTTACAGGCAGCTAGGTATGTTGAGCTTTATTTTGCTGATCTCTTTTTTTTTTTTTTTTTGGCAGGGCAATGAGGGTTAGGTGACTTCCCCAGTGTCACACAGCTAGTGTCAAGTGTCTGAGGTCATATTTGAACTCAGGTCCTCCTGAATCCAGGGCCAGTGCTTTATCCATTGCTGATCTCTTCTAATGAATATAATAATGGTAACTGTGATTTTTCCTAGTTTTCCTAGTTTCCTCGTTATTTTTCACAATCTGTTGAAGGTCTATTTAAAATACTTAATTTCTTTCTAAAAATATTCAAGTAGTAATCCATCTCTAGATATTATATTTCTTTTAGGTAGAGCTACTTTTCAAAATTTATTATTAATAATTAATGGGTTAGGGGGGCAGCTAGGTGGCACAGTGGATAGAGCACTGGCCCTTGAGTCAGAAGGACCTGAGTTCAAATCCGAAAAAGAATTAATGGGTTATTTTGTTAGAATTGAGAATAGTCACACATATCTATGATTCAGTCTTCTCTTCTTTTCCTAGAATGACTTCATATACTTTAGTTTGCTAGTCAACATTCAGGAGGCTGGTCCTTTTCCTCTTGGCTACTTTCCCTGCAGTTATAATACTGTCACATGTAGGTAAATGAAATTGCACCACAGTTGCAGAGCAAATACCAAAATAAATAATTTAACCTGTGATCTATATCAGAACTACACATTTTTTATGTGATATAATTTTCAAAATACAAATTTAACTCTGATGAAATAACTAACATTAAATATTAAATAGTATTTTTAAATTATGTAGCAGGTTATTAAGGGGAACAAATATCTAGACATAATAATCTCTTACCTTTCTCAGTGATCCTCATCAAATTGTTCATTTGTTCCAATCCTTGTATTCATTAATTTCTTTCTCTCTCTCTTTTTTTTTTAGTGAGGCAATTGGGGTTAAGTGACTTGCCCAGGGTCACAGAGCTAGTAAGTGTTAAGTGTCTGAGGCTGGATTTGAACTCAGGTACTCCTGACTCCAGGGCTGGTGCTCTATCCACTGCGCCACCTAGCTGCCCTGATATCAAAGCTTTTACAACTTTTCTTCTGCAGTCAATTGTGAACCATCCACAGTAAAAAGGACTATGACTAGGACCAGAGTTAGGCTTTTTTTTGCTGCTTCTTTTTTTTTTTTTTCTGGCTCATTACTTCTACAGCATCCCTGTTTCCTTGTGGTAAATGGGGCAAGGATCCTTAGGAATGACAGCAAACTCATCCAGAAGTTCTAGGAGATACAAATGGAGATCTTTAGAGCTGTGGAAATTTCAGAGCATGTCTTTATCCTCTGGGTCCAGCTTTCTATAGTGTTATTACTACACCTTGGAAAATTTTCCTCTTCCTCTTTGGAGATCACTTAAATTAAATATATTGATATATTGAAGGTGGTTAAGGAGAAAGTGTCCTCCTTACTATGTGCAGAAGGCAAGTTATCTAAATTAAAAGGGGACAATGGAATAGAAACTCCATCAGTTTTCTGATCTCAGCTTTTCCAGACCCCTAGTCTAACCTAAGAAGGTCATGAAGACATTAATGAAGTCAAGTATAGTTAAACCAATGGAATTTGGGAAAGACCAATGTTTAAGACTGAAACTTTATCAGAAGCTTGTCAGCTATAAATTCATTGTTATGTGGTACCTGTGATAGCATTCCATGGTATAAGATAATTGGTTTAAAATATATGGAGAACATAGATAGCTGAAAATGAAGGTATGATATCCAAAAAAGTAAAATAAACGGTGAGAGGGGAATGCATGGGAAAAAAGGAAAGGGAGAGATGGAATGGGGTAAATTATCTCACATAAAAGAGGCAAGAAAAAGCTTTTACAGTGGAGGTGAAGATGGGGGAGGTGAGAAGAAGTGAGTGAACCTTACTGTCATCAGAATTGGCTCAAAGATGGAATAATATACACACTCATTTGGGTATAGAAATCGATATTACCCTGCAGAAAAGTAGATGGGGAAGTGGATAAGCGAAGGGATTGTAGTGGTAGAAGGGAGGGTATACTGAGGAAGGGGGTGGTCAGAAGCAAAACACTTTTTTTTTTGTGAGGCAATTGGGGTTAAGTGACTTGCTCAGGGTCACACAGCTAGTAAGTGTCAAGCATCTGAGGCTAGATTTGAACTCAGGTACTCCTGACTCCTGGCTCTATCCACTGCACTACCTGGCTGCCCCTAGCAAAACACTTTTGAGGAGGGACAGGGTGAAAGGAGAGAGAATAGAATAAATGGAGTTGAGGAGGGAATAAGAAGGAGGGAAATACAGTTAGCAACAGTAATTGTGAAAAACAATTTTGAAGCAAGTTTCTCTGATAAAGGCTTCATTTCTCAAACATACTGAGAACTGAGTCAGATTTATAAAAAATAAGAGCCATTCCCCAACTGACAAATGATCAAAAGATATGAACAGTTTTCAGATGAAGTAATCAAAGCCACATTTTAAAAAATGCTCTAACTCACTATTGATTGGAGAAATGCAATTCAAAACAATTCTGGAGTACTACCTCATACCTATTAGATTGGCTAATAGGACAGAAGAGGAAAATGACAAATATTGGAAGGAATGTGGGGAAAATGAGACATAAATAAATTGTTGGTGGAGTTGTAAACTGATTCAACCTTTCTGTAGAACAATTTTGAATTATGGCCAAAGGGCTATAAAACCCCGCATACTCTTTGATCTAGCAATACTACTACTATGTGTGTATCCAAAAAAGATAAAAAACCAAAAAGGATTTACATATACAAAAATATTTATAGCAGCCCTTTTCTGGTGGCAAAGAATTGGAAATTGAGGGAATGCCCATAAATTGGGAAATTGCTGAATAAATTGTGGTATGTGACTATCATGGAATACTATTACACTATAAAAAATGATGAGCAGGATGCTCTCAGAAAAACCTGGAAAGACTTACATGAGCTGATGCAAAGTGAAATGAACTGTGTACAAAGTAACAGAAGTGCTGTGGCAAAAAAATTTAATTTCTTTAAAGTAAAGAAATGTGATCAGCTGTGGATGACAACTATTCTCAGCAATCCAAGACAACTCTGAAGGACTTATGATGAAGAATGCTATCCATACCCAGAGAAAGAACTGATCTTGTCTGAATACAGGTTGAAGCATAAAATAAAATAAAATATATGGAGAATACATTGAGCAGAAATTAGGCTTTTAGTCTAGGTTGTAATAAAATGTATCAATAAAAGAGTGATAGAACAATGCATTGTGAGTGATTTTCCCCACCCCTTAAATATAAGAGATTTAATTGTGATAGTTATCAGTATAATAGACTACCAATGGTGATTTACTCAAGATTAAGTGTTCTATGATTTCTTAAGTTAATAATACTATAGCATAGACCATAGATATTAGGTAATTAATTATTCTTTATGTACTCTAATATATTCTTTAATGGCTTAAGCCAATGCAGTAATGTGTTTTCAGGTATCAATGAATTGTAGACTTGCTTTTGTTCTGGATAATTAAGTCCCTTTTACTGTGTTCATTACGATACATTGTGGTTAACCAAGGACCTAAAGATAGTATCTTCTAAGCTGAAGGGACCAATCAGCATTTGAGATCATGACCAATCAGGACACTTTGTCATGTATATGTATATTACTCCTTAAGCTGATGTCCTAGATGGTCAACCAATTAGCTGAAAGGACATGACCTTTGTACTTAGAGTTGATGTTCTCCCTGTATATTTACAGCTGTAGGAACATCTGTAAGAGTCCAGAACTTCTATTAAATTCATGAACTGTACCATTTGACTTCATTATGTAGATGAAATGGAAGGAGTTATGTCTTAAAATAGTAAGGTATATAAATAAGCATTTAAGCCTCATAGGGGTATAAAAGTCAGCTCAGAGTCTTTCAGGTCCTACCCTGAAAACTGACCAACTTTTTTGTGAGATAGGCCCTCTCTCAATAAACCTATTTTCTATGGCTTGGAGACTTTGCTGATTCTTTTCTTTGTTGGACTTAGAAATTTTTGCGACAGCACAATACATGGCATAAACACTGAAGTATCTGATTTGGGGCTTTTGAAGCACAGTGAATATCTGTAGTTCCAAAGAGATTTTATCATTTTTGTCAGTATGATTGAAAAATTAAAAAATTCAACTACAAATCAACTAAAACTTAAATAAAAGGACCATTGCTTTTACACTAACGTCCTGTGTATTTGATAATCTTTTCTTCATCTTTGTTGATCTCTTTGAAACATATGACACTGCTGACTATCCTCTCCTCCTGAATCCTCTCTTTTCTCTGGGTTTTTGTGATATCACTCATTGCTGGTTCTCCTCCTATCTGTCTGAACACTCTTTAACAGAATTTCTTGCTGAGTCTTCATCCAAATTATCCCTCCCCTAACTGTGGGTGTACCCCACAGCTCTGCCCTGAGCCCTCTTTCCTTCTCTCTTTACATTCTCTCACTTGGTGACCTTTACGAGCTCCCACAGACTTAATTATCATTTCAACACATCTACATATCCAACCCCTGTCCCACTCCTATGCTCCAAGCCCCCATCACCAATTTTCTATTGGATATTTCATATTGGATTCTCATATTTAATATTTCATACATCTTACATTCAATATGTTCAAAATAGAACTCATCTTTTCTTTAAAACTCATCCTTCTCTATTTCTGTCAAGGGCTTCTCCATTCTTCCAGTTTCTCAGGTTTACAACTGCAGCATTATATTCTCAATTCCTCACTCCCCCTCACCCTACAGAGCCAATCAAGTTCCCCAATTTTGCAAGTACTATCACTCCAATATCTCCTACATTAGTCCATTTCTTATTACTCATAGCCACCATCTTAGTTCAGTTCCTCATCATTTCTCAATTAAGACTATCATGATAACCTCCTAATTGCTCTCCCTGCTTAAAGTCTTTCTTCATTGCAATCCATCCTTGGCACAGCTGTGAAAGTAATATTTTTAAAGTACAACTCTGACAATATAACTCTTCTACTCAACATCCATGGCTACTTATTACCTCTGGTATAAAAGATAAAATCCTCTTTTTGACCTTTAAAGCACTTTATAACCTGCTTCAACCTACTTTCTGGCCTTATTGTACACTACTCCTTTTCACAAACTCTAGCTAAATTAGCTTTCTAGTACTGGAGAAATAAGTACAAGCAAGTTAGTTGCTGCCTAAGGAGTTCATAGTCTAATGTCTAGCTGAAATTTAATATTTCCTTCAGCTATGAATTTTAAAAAATACTCTAAAGAGTCCATAGATTTTGCCAGACCGCTGAAAGGGTCCATGACACAAAGTTTAAGAACCCCTGACCTAGAGTGTGGAAGGTTTCTAGTTTGGGGACAAGGACCTTCCCATTGTCCTAAAATTGTATCAGGGAGGCAGCTGTATTTTTTCCATAGTTTTAGAGGGTATATTCAAATACACTGGACCAGGTGCTTTCTTTTATTTTTTTTCCACAAATAAACCAACTTTAATAGATTATTTTGTATTTATAGTGAGCCATTCTCCAAGGAGATCAAATGTTTTACAAACATTATATCTAATTAATCCCCATAACAACCCTGTGAGGTAGGTAAACAGAGGTAGGTATTGCTCCCATTTTCCAGATAGGGAGAGTGAAGCACAGAGAGTGACTTGCCCAAGGTCACACAATTATTATACTGAAGAGCAGGATGATTCAGAATGTTTCCCCAGCTCTCAGCTCAATATTCTATTCGAATTGCTTCATAAAGTCTTTTACAAAAAGTGTCATTAAACAATGTATCAAGAGTAGTACATTATGAAAGAGGTCTTTGTTCTGCGGCCATCAAAGACATAAAAAACAAACTGATGGCCAGAGGCAATGAAGCCCAAATACATACAGCTCCCATTGGACCAGGTGCTTTCTGAGGAACCTTCCCAATTCAGATTCTAGGACTCAAAACCAAAATTAAACTTATTCATGGTTTAAAGATAATCCTGTGGGCAGCTAGGTGGCACAGTGGATAGAGCACCAGCTCTGACCTGAGTTCAAATCCGACCCCAGACACTTAACACTTACTAGCTGTGTGACTCTGGGCAAGTCACTTAACCCCAATTGCCTCACCAAAAAAAAAAAAAAAAAAGATAAGCCTGTCCATACTTAGAATCCCTGTTTAAAATACTAAACTATTTTCCTTGAGATTTGCAACCCTGAGACATTTCTTTGTCTCCTAAAGTTTTCCCTTTTAGGCCAACACTTTTGCCTTTTGTTTACAGACTCTTCAACATCCCTAAGCGCAGCTGTTTTAATTTTTTATTAAAAGAAAACAAGTACCAGAGAGCCTTATTTCTTAAACTCCAACTAAATACACCTGTTGCCCTAATTGGGCCAGTATGAAAGTATTTGTCATTCTAACAAGATGGGAAGGGAAAAGAGGATGTGTTAATGATGCTATTTGGTCTGCACTTCAACTCAATTTTAGCAAATGAGAGTCAACTGAGGGCTATACACATGCCCTTCTAGATTAAGGATCAGATTACCCAGGTGGCACTGTAGCTTCCAAGTGTCAAACTGTAAATAAAGTGCAGTGGGCATTGTTAAACATGCAATCAACACATCTGATTAAGGGGCTCATTAGTGGTGTCCTCTCCAGGCTCTCTTCTGCAAAACAGTGTTTCAGAAGGATGATGTCATATGTTTGTAATCCATTGAAAACTTTTAAAAAATGGTTTAAAGTTTTCATCTTTAAAGTATGGCCTTAAAAACCTAGTCAGCCATAGACCTTTTGGAGAACTGAATGACCAAGGCCTACTATGTAATTACAACACAGTACTATAAATTTTGATTTTGGGGAGGGGGCGTGCTGACCTGTTATTTCGTCAGTATGGTGAATTTCTTGTGTGAAAACTCCTTTTACCCACACAGACTGGCAACTCCGTTGTAATTCGCATTCTTTGAGAGTTGCCTAGAAACCCAAAGCTAAAAGCAACTTGCCCACTGCCACAAAATTAACATAGTCGGAAGCAGGACCTGAGCCTTGGTCTTCCTGAAGCCAAAGCCCACTCTCCAATACAGCCTCAAACAACCATATGGTGCTGTTCATGCTCTCACTGGTTCTATAGCAGGGCCATGCATCACCTCCATTCCTCCTTTCCTATATTCTTCCAGTTTCGTTTTCTTTTTCTCTTATAGGAGCAGGTCTAGATTTTCATAGTCAAATATTTTTGGACTAATTCAGAGGGAAAAGAAACCATCCATTTCCCCCCTCAACAGCGATATTAATTTTTCTGTGTTATACATTTGTAGGCCTCTAACCATCAATTTCCCTAGGCTTTGTGAAAAATGACCATTGGACTTGTGATCTAGTTATAATATTATTGTTTTTTATGTCCTTCATTCTCAAAGAGGATCATGACAATGGGGAGGCAATGTCATGACTTATAGTAGATTAGATTTAAGTGAGGAAGAGCTGTGCAAAGTCACCAGCCTCACTCTCCTCCAGAACCATCTGGGTCCAGTGGCAAGACAGGATAACTGGAGAACCCCCCAGATGCAATGAGAGACCTTGGTTTTTCCCAGTTCTCAGTTTGCCTAAGGCAACGAATATTAGTGGTGTAGTGGAAGGAGCACTGGGTATGGAGCTAGGAGACTTGGATTTGACTTCCATCTCTGCCATTGACTAGCTGTGGGCAACTTCCTGAAACTTAAGTTTCCTTTTCTAGACAATGGTGATAACAGCCCAGACTTGTGAGGCTCAAATGAAATCATAGAATTTGAAGGGTGCCCAAAGGCTGGTCTGTTAGAAATTCTATACCTCATTATTAGAGTCAGGTTTGATAAGGTAAGGAACACTGTCTATAAAATGCCCTACTTAGGTCATCTTTGGTCGTATTTGAGAGCTGCCTTAGACCATTATTGTAGATTTATATAGCAGATTACAGTTTAGGTTCTTAAGGGAAGACACAAGTTAAGTGACTTGCTCAGAATCATGCAGCTAGACTGTCTGAGCCTGGATTTGAATTCAAGTTTTTCTGACATTGGGTCCAGCAGCACTCTATCCACCATGCCACAAAACCAATGAGATCTCCTCTATAAGGGACATGAACCAATATCAGTGTCTTTAGTGTCCAAAATTTACTTTTTTTTTTTTTGCAGGGCAATGAGGGTTAAATGACTTGCCCAGGGTCACACAGCAGAGTCTACAACTGTAATAGGATAATAATAATGGTAATAATTGATATTTATATAGTGCTTTAAGATTTACTAGGCACATAACATATATTCTCTCATTCGAGATACATAACACTGACAATTTCCTCTGTACATCTTAAGCTGAATGTCCCATAAGCATCTAAAATTCATCCTCTCCAAAAAAGAATTTGGTATCTTTCCCCCCAAACTCTCCCCTCCCACATTTCTTACTACTGTTAAGGGTACCACTATTTTCCTAGGCCAGCCAGATTTGACACCTAGGTATCATCCTCTAGTTCTCATTTATGCTCACAACACATATCCAATCTATGGTCAAGTCTTCCACCTTCACATCTCTTGTATACATTTCCTTCTCTCCACTCACAGCCTCCACACAGGCCCTCATCATTCAGACCTAGATTATAACAATAACTTTCTACCTGGGCTTCTCTTCCAAAGTGTCTCCCTACTTCAGTCTCATCCTCCACTAAGCTTCCAAAGTAATCTTCCTAATCTACAGGTTTTACTGTGTCACCCCATTGTTCTGTAAATTCCGGTGGTTCCCAATCACCTTTAGGATGAAATCTAAAATCTTCTGTTTGGTTCTTAAAGGTATTCATATCCCTGGCTTTTCCTGCTTTTTGTTTTTTTACACTTTAGTCACCTCTGTGTATTCTACAAACCTGTAAGACTTCCTATTCCTTGAAGCGCATCACTCCATCTCCTTATTCAGGACCTTTTCCCTGGTTATCGTCCACGCCTGGAATTTTCTTTCCTCACCTCCTCCTCCTGGCTTCCCTCACTTCCTTCATGACTCAGTTCAAATCTCAGCTTCTACATGAGGCCTTTCTTGGTTCTATCTCTTCTAGTGCTTTCCCTCGGGTATGACATTCAATTTACACTGTGGGTATACACATGCATACAAATATACACATATGTATACACATATGATATATATGTTCACACATACACATACATATATCTTGTTATTTGTATATCGTCTCCTCCATTAGAATATGAGCTCCTTGAAGGCAAAGGCAATGATTTTGCCTTTCCTTACTATTCCTGGCACATAGTAAGCAGTTAATAAATAAATGCTTGTTGACTAACTTACAAGGAGAGACACAGGGGACTGAGCACTCACAGTTACAGGGGACTTTCTCCTTGTGATTGAACTATATTGGGGCAGCTAGGTGGTTCACTGGCCTTGAAGTTAGGAGAACCTGAGTTAAAATCTCACCTCAGTTACTTACTAGTTGTGTGACCCTGGGCAAGTCACTTAACCCCAATATATATCTCTCCACTGAACCGAGATGGCTCTGGAGGAAAGAATGAGGTTGGTGACTTTGCACAGCCCTCCCTCATTTAAATCCAATTCACTGAAAGTCATGACATTACCCTGATGTCATGATCCTCTTCAAATAGGAAGGACAAACAACAACAAACTATATTGGTTCAATGAAGAAAAATAACAACAACTTTCTTTCTTCATTCACTTTGATTTGTACCCCACAAAACAAATGTTACCAAATCTCCTTACTGAAATGCATTCACTGAAATACATGAACCAGATATTTTTAAATTCAAGTAATATTTATTGAACAAATATACTAAGTATTAGGAGGGCTACAAAAATGAACAAATCATTGTGCTCATAAAAAGGCTTATTTAAATAGGAGAAATAAGATAAGGTATAGTAGATGATATGAGGTAAGATGTAAATAAAAGAGGGAGAAATTACTTTCAATTTTAGGATGAAGTGGTATCAGCAAAAGTGTCATGGAGCAGCTGGCACCTGATTGAGGCCTTCAGGAGAAACAAGGAGAAAATTAAGAAATAATCACATCAGCTAAGACTTTGATAAAAATTGGGGGAAGGGTATTTCAGGTGGAGACAATTTGTGAGCAAAGACATGTTAGCTGGAAATCATGAGTTATATTTGGAGAATGGTGAGTATAGAATGCAAGAAAGTGAGAAGATATCTGGAAACTGGGGTTAAGGGTTATATCAGAAGGGTTCTGTTAAGGAATTTGGAACTTTATTCTTAAGGCAATGGAACTGTTATTTCTTGAGCCTGTGAGTGATATGGTCACATCTATGTTTAGGAAGATTACTTCAACAGCTGTGTCTCCAATGGATTGGAAACTGAAGGAGAAGAGGCTAGGGTCAGGGAGAGGAAGCCATTGAAATAATGCACATGAGGGTTGATGAAGGCTTGTACTAGAGTGTTAGAAGTGAGAATGGAAAAGAGAAGATGGAGCAGAGAGATACAAAAGTTTTGTGATGTGAAGGAAGTTATCATGGACTAGGTCTACATAATTGTTAGTGTTTATCAAATTCAGGCAGGATTGACTTTTGTGGATTGAATTATCCACACTATTAATATCCAGACTGACCATCTGTGCTAGCCAAATTGAACAGACAATTTGTAGATGTCTGTTTCACATTCTCCTGTTTAGACCTAATGACAAATGTGGGTTGTTTTTTTTTTTTTTTGTAAAAACAAGGAGAAAATTAAAAAATAATCACATCAGCAAACCATGACAGGTAAAATACATTATCTTCTATCCTCCTCCTCAGATCTACCCAGTCACCCCTCTATATATCTAGTCTAGCAGCTCAGAGGCAATTGAATAAAATACGTGTAGGAAATGAATGAACATGATCATATTAAGGCTACATGTTTAAGTTCTATTGAAGTTAGTGGGTGGTACTTGGGTTCATTCTTTAAATACTCTTGTAATATTTCAAGTATGATTCTAATTTTAAGAAGTGGCGAAACTAAGTTGGAGCCTTGTCACTATAGGTTTTCAAACATATGCTGTGTTGAGCTCTTCCTTTTTTCACCCCCCAAACTAGCTTAAAAAATGGAAGTATCCAAACTCCATGACAATAGAAACTATTTCTTTTTCTTTGTATCCCCAAAACCTAGAGTGGTGTTTTGTACTATAGTAGGCCCTTTACAAATATTCATTAGACTGAATTGGAAATACTCTAAGTTAGTATAGAACTGATAACTAATTGAATAATTTTTACCTAAGTGATTAAGAACAGAAGTCTGGGGTAACAAATGACTTTCCATTTTGGTCCCTGAACAATAAAGCATATTCCCTTGGAAGGAGAATACCGTTTTCTAGTTTCAGATGTGTAAAAACCACTCTTCTTGAATGTGGACTTCATGTAGCTTCACCTGGAGAAAGAAAATCTTCAAGGGCAGACCTGCAAAGATGGAAAATATGCCTGTCACTTCTTTTTTTTAATCAATTATTTTTTATTTTACTTTCCCCCCAATTATCTGTTACTTCTTAAGAGTAGCCTTAATACTTTTTTGGCTGAGTCCAGTATGGAGTACTGTCTGGTGAGCAGTGGAGGGCATGCTATGTTTTTGATTGTTGCTGATTAATAAAACTTCTTTTTCATATATACACTTGCAAGTTAGTACTTTTTAAAGGCTCTAACCATGAATACTGCCATAGAGAGCTATAACTCCAGCCAAACCAGAAGATTTACTTACTTAGGATCCTTGGGTTCCTCTAGTTCAAACTTTTCATTTTATATATCAGAAAACTGGGGCACAGAAGGATTAAGTGACTTGCCCAAGGTCATGAGACAATAATTGGGAGATCCTGATTTGAACCCATGATCTTTGACTCCAAACCCAAAGGCCATTCTATTATATTCTCTTTGGGTTTACCCTAAAGTTCTTTTTTTTTTTTCTTAACGGGGCAATGGGGGTTAAGTGACTTGCCCAGGGTCACACAGCTAGTAAGTGTCAAGTGTATGAGGCCGGATTTGAACTCAGGTACTCCTGAATCCAGGGCCAGTGCTTTATCCACTTCGCCACCTAGCCTCCCCCTACCCTAAAGTTCTTAATTAGAGAAATGGACCCCCCAATTACCCCCATAAGACACTAATGAATGGATCCTAACAATGGATCCCATAAGTGTATACCTGAAAACAAATACAAGCAGATGCCATGAGACACCATGCTAAGTAAGAGAAGCAGAGATGCAGTTGAGGCTTACCAGATTACTAGAATTACTATTATCTGCTATAGAGGGACTCCATACTAGGAATGTGCATTACATTGCAGTATACACACTGTGGGACCTAATGGGAATCTGATATATTTCAATTTATTTGGAGAATGCACAATGTTTTTAAAAATTCTTTTAGAATTAAAGCTTTCTTTTGACATATAACAGAAAGTGTGTTACAAGTGTGGAATGTGGACCAGTGTATTGGGCTGTGGAGTTCAGAGATTTTCACCTAGCATCTGAGTTGGGGCTCCACTCAATATAAGCATGAAACCTGTTGAGTGACCATTGTGTTCTTCCTTAGAAGGAGAAAGATGTGTATCTAAGACTAGACAACTCCTGAACAATCCCATCATTTTGTTGTCAAAGGTGGTTGGCTAATCATTAATCAGCAAGTATTTATGAAGCTTTTGCTATCCTTGCCAGGCACTGTGTTGTGTTGAGGACACAAAAAAGGGCAAAAAGCAGTTCTAGTCTTCTAGGAGCTCACACTCTAAAAGGAAGACAGTATACAAATAACAGATCAAAGCCCCAGCCAGGTGATTCTGGGTTTTTCTATAGCTATATATGACTGGCTCTTCCCCTATTGCTCTGAAGTCCCTGACCTGCCAATCTTTTACTGGGAGCTCTTGTACTGGAGAATAATGGCGACCAAACCCCTGCTTATGCTACAGTGTTGTTGATGATGATCATCACCTCCAGTGTTCCTGGTGCTTTCTTTTTTTTTTCTTTTTCTTTCTTTCTTTTCTTTTTTTTTTGGGGTGGGGGGTGGGGGTGGGGCAATGAGGGTTAAGTGACTTGCCCAGGGTCACACAGCTAGTAAGTGTCTGAGGTTGGATTTGAACTCAGATCCTTCTAAATCCAGGGCCAGTGCTTTATCCACTGTGCCACCTAGCTAACCCCCTGATGCTTTCTTTAGGCTCCTTTTAAGCATCAAATTATTTCACAGAGCCCAGCCCCAGTGAGGAGGAGGGAGGAAGTAAAAATGGTAATAGAAAAGTCCAATGAAAAAGGGTGTGATTATTTTTTCCTTTGCATTCCAAGTACTCGACAGGATATACTGACCATATGGGAGGCAAGGAAGAAAAGTATCCCTTTATGTGCCCCTGGGTGAGGAAAGCAGGCTGGTGGTAGACAAGGCAGCAAGAAGAAAAAAAAAAACCCCAATAACAGTCTTCCAGAACGCTGTAGGACAAAGGTATAGGGTAACACAAAGGGGAGTACCAGGCTCTTTGATTGGTAATTTGTGATGCTTCATACAGCCTTAGATAGAGCTCACTTTTATCTAGTGCTTTAAGTTTTCAAATGATTCCATCTGCTCCCCATAGCAATCTTGTGATGTACAGACTATTATTATTTCCATTTTTACCATTCCTATTTTACAGATTGGGAGAGAAGCTCAGAAGTTAAGTGACTTGCCCGTGGTAGTGCAGCTAATGACTGAGGTAGGATTCGAACATAGCTAGAAAAAACGCTGCTTTGCCTGGTGCATTGTTTTGATGATGTCCAATTCACCAAAGGAATATTAGGAGTCAGCTGAAAAGGGCACTGAAAAGGGAGATTGTGAAGTATACTTAGCCATTCTGTAATTGGTTCCAGGCTGCTAACCACTTGCTGAATAGGAGTCATTTTGATTGGTTGTGGAGGCAGCAAAAAGGCCTACCTGGGTTCTGTTATCTCTCTCTTGTCTGAGCATGTAAGAAATCCAACTCCCAGGGTCTTTAGCCTTGCTAGAAGAGTTTATATAGAAAGCCTCATACAGTCAGTTAGTATATCAAGGCACAATATACATTCAGGGTGAAGGTCATCATTAGTGATAGTAGATACAAACATATATTTTTTAAAAATCTTGATAGTTTTGAATTTGGGGCACAAATATCTGATTAGAAAAGTGATGTTTCCCACCATTTTTGTTCCACAACCCTAAACTTCTTTCCTCTGTTGAATGTAAACTTCTTGAGCGCAGGGATTGTTTCATTTTTGTATTTTTATCACCAATGGCCAGGATAAAGTAGTTTCTTAATAAATGCTCACTAGTTATTGATTAAGATTTGTGTAATCTTGGCATTCCTCTAGAACTTTCTAAATGAACCAATTAGTTAAATATTTTAGGTCATTAATAAAAGTGGTCAACAAGTTTGTACATGCAAACACAAGTCATGGTTTACACTAATTACTGGTCATGGATGCAACACTTCAATGCTTCAAGTATTTGTGGTTTCATTGGTATGGGTATATACTCCACCAAAACTGATAACAACTATAGCGCGGTGGAAATTCAGAGTTTCCCTTAACAACTCCTATCTAGTAGATATAGCCTTACAGGTGTTGAAGGTGAAGGAAACCTGTGTGCATTGAGATAAATCAGAAATAGATATTGAAATCCTCAGAGGATGGAAGAGGAGGGACCTACCCTGATTTAGCCCTTGAAACTTCAGGATGCTAAGTCCTGCTTTCATTTTCAGGTCCAATCCCCTAGAGACCCATTGTTGAGTTATAAATCACCACAAACTGCATCTTTTAGTTCTTTGCATTCAATAATCAACATTTCACATTGGGGAGGCAAAAAGCAAGAAAAGGTAATGGATCAACCCCTAGATTCCTTGGAAATGGAGCAGGTAAGTGAGCAAAGGGGCTTTAGCTGGGTTGGATCTGCATTCACTTCTATTATTTGGACTTTTCTTAAGAAGCAAAATTCACTTTCAGTAACAAGGTCCTTGGCTGTTTGTTCTTCATGCTCTGTTTCTCATTTATAATTCTTTGCAACAATAAATGCCTGGGAACAAATGGATGTTACTGAAGGCTAAATCTAAATTTAGTCTTGTGAATTTTGCATCTTGTCAAAGTAATATTTTCCTTCCTGGAAGTGCCTCATCTTTGTTTGGCCTTTGTCATTTGAAATTTTGGAAAAGGTGAACTGCCTGCTCCTAAATTGCCAAGTACATCATAGTTATGCCAGCTTTTTCTCCAAAGTAAATTGTATTATAAAGCAGGAAAATAATATTGAATGATCAGCCAAGAGACTTAATCCCAATGAGGAAAAACCACACCCTTTTTTCTTTCTTTTTTTGTGGGGATCATGTGGATAAAAAGACTGAGGAAAAAAGAAACGTGGTTTATAGTGTGGGATCTCAGTCTTAGAGATGTTCAGAACCCATAAAGTTTCAACAACAATGAACAAGTAGCCACATTCTTCTTTGAAAATCTTTATCCCTAAATAAAACATGAGATGGATTCCTCACTATAATTAGGAGTCAGTGCATTAATATTGGGTGCTCTTCCTTAAATGAAGTACAGGTTTAAGAGTTTTGCTTCTTACTGTAAAGTGTGTGTGTAAAAAAAAAAATCTGTGCTGTCATTAGCTCATTCACCAAAGCCACTTTAGAGAATACTGTTAAAATGTTTAAGCTTAGCTGATGGGATTCTACAAGCAAGAAGGGAACAGGGAGAAAGAGTTGCCTTGCTATCATCACTTGGTCAGTCTTCTTTTGTCAAACAAAAATTCTTGACTGAGAACACTGGGTCAGGGACAGACTTATGAATTCTGAACCATCTCTCTGTCTCATGCCATCCAAAACACAGTGATATCTGGTTCATGTGGATGTGTTAAGGGTGATGATAGTTCAAATTTATATAGCATTTTACAATTTGTAAAACACTTTTTAGGCCTCTTCCTTTATCCTCACACCACCCCAGTGAAGTAGGTCCTATAGACATTCACTTTTATGCCCTCTTTACAAATTATCATCTCTCTGTGTACCTTGTCTTTTCTCTTAGAATCCCTAGCTCTCTAAGAGGCTCTCATCTTCCTGAAATTACTTTGTATCTACTTAACTCTATATATGTTGTGAGTAAGTAAGGAGAATACAAATCCCTTAAGGGAAGAGTTTTTTCCTTTTTTCTTTTTGTATTCCCAGCCATTGAACCATGTCTTTCACTAGTAAGTACTGTAGAATATTAAAATATAGCTTTTATATCTTCCTGCCTCCTACAAACAGATCAGAGAAATAATGTTTAATTTCTCCTACAAATTAATAAACAGATCAGAGAAATTATAATCTTATAATATCTCCTACTAACTAGAAAGAGAACATGATATATCTACCTGTCTCCTACAAACATCAGAGAAATAATGTTTAATTTCTCCTACAAATTAATAAACAGATCAGAGAAATTATAATCTTATAATATCTCCTACTAACTAGAAAGAGAACATGATATATCTACCTGTCTCCTACAAACATCAGAGAAATAATGTTTAATTTCTCCTACAAATTAGAGACAGACAGAAAAAACATACCTGTCCTCCTACGAAACAGATCAGAGACAAACAGAAAAAAACATAATATCAATTTAATATTTTATTGTCCCAAGAAGAAAAATAACACTACACGTGATCATGTGGGGACTCCCCATTTCTGAAGGTATATATGGTTTTAGTCCACTGATTACAGGGCATTGTCAGTTTCAATAGTATGATACAGAAATCAACCCAGAAGCAAAAAGTAGTTTTACAATTTCAGTTATAACAAGTATGGAGGAAATATAGAAGCATCATGATAAGACTACAGGATTCCAAAAAAGGGTTTGGCAAGGATGAGGATGCCCAGATGTTACCATAAGATAGGGACTTACTATCCTTAGGGGAAAGAAGTCACTAGGTAGGGTCCTTTATCTGCTAGCTATCTGGGTTCAGTTTGAAGTTCAGTTGAAGGACATTTTGCTCCTATTAATCCAGTGTTTTACAAAACTCCTTTTAGATTGATTATAAGGTACCCCTCCATCAAATCCAGGTGACCCATATATTCATGTTAACAGTACTTAATAATTTGTTGAATTCAACTGAAGAAATTAAGGCTCAGATAGGTTAAATGATTTACCCAAATTACACATCTGGTAATTGTTGAATGTGGGATTTGTACCTAGGTCTTCCTGATTCCAAGTCTGGCATTCCTTCCGGTATTGTATGTTGTCTCTCAACAAAGGTCAGATTACTTACATGAGCTTTACTGTCTTGAAAGATACGATGTCACCTAGGATTGAATCAGTAGATATGGCCTCAGACAGAATAAATGCCATCTCAATTGTTGACTGATCCTTCTAACTCTTCTAACATAACTAAAGGGGTATTAAAAGAGATATGAAACCTTTTTAAAATTATATTTAACTCAAAGAATTCATCTGGCTCTTCAATCTAATCAATCTATTTGGATTTATATTTAGAAGCCAAGCATTTATTGAATTCTGATGAAATATACACTATGAAGTTGAAAAACTTAAAACTGTAAATCTTTAAAGGTTCAAAAAGCTATTCTGTTCATTTATAGTCATTAAAATGGATTTGTATCAAAGTTCAAACAAATCTAAGATGAGCGGTAATGGAAAACCTCATAAAATTTTAAATCCAAAATCTTAGATCTGCCTATGTCAATGTCTGTCATATTTCTGAATTACTATAAGCATTTTTGCAAAGCATAAAACATGTTAAATGTTGCCTGACAGAGCCTTATATCTTCTTGCTTTTCTGAAGGTAGCCTTTGACTGCTCTGAATTTGGAAATGGATCATGCCCAGAGAATGACAAGTCATTAGGTATTCGAACTGCCATGTATCTATTTATGTCTGGGGCTATCTTCATCACTATTTTTGGAAACCTCGCTATGATTATTTCCATTTCCTATTTCAAACAGCTTCATTCTCCAACCAACTTTCTCATCCTCTCCATGGCAATCACTGATTTTCTTCTGGGATTCAGCATTATGCCCTACAGCATGATCCGGTCTGTGGAGAACTGCTGGTATTTTGGAATTCTTTTTTGCAAGATACATTACAGCTTTGACTTGATGCTAAGCATAACATCAATTTTCCATCTTTGTTCTGTAGCCATAGACAGGTTTTATGCCATATGCTACCCTTTGCATTATTCTACCAAAATGACCATTTCAGTAGTAAAGAAGTTGCTGCTTCTCTGTTGGTCAATACCGGGAGCATTTGCTTTTGGAGTAGTTTTCTCTGAGGCATATGCTGATGGAATAGAAGGCTATGATGTTCTGGTTGCGTGTTCCAGTTCTTGCCCAGTGATGTTCAATAAGCTGTGGGGCACCACTTTGTTTGTGGCAGGCTTCTTTACACCAAGCTCTGTGATGGTAGGAATTTATGGCAAAATTTTTGCAGTATCCAAAAAACATGCTCGTGCAATCAACACCATCCCTGAAAGTCAAAGTAGCCAAATGAAGAAAGACAGGAAGGCAGCCAAAACCTTGGGGATTGTGATGGGTGTCTTCTTGTTATGCTGGTTTCCTTGCTTCTTCACAATTTTACTTGATCCATATTTGAACTTCTCTACTCCTGCAGTATTGTTTGATGCTCTGACTTGGTTTGGCTATTTCAACTCCACATTCAATCCTCTAATATATGGTTTTTTCTATCCTTGGTTTCGAAAAGCACTGAAGTATATTCTCCTTGGCAAAGTATTCAATTCACATTTTCACAATGCTAATTTGTTTCCTCAGAAAGAATCTGAATAGAAACTCAGGAGAATTATTTTAAGCTCTTTAAGTGTATAGAAATTTATCTGCATGTGTATGTATACATATGTGTATATTTACATATGTATAATATGTACGTAAATATAAACACACAGGTATACATATGAAGAGATTGACCTTGGAGTCAGGAATCCTGGGGTCAAGTTTTACCTCTGACATATTCTGATTGAGTAACCATGGATAAATCTCTTAACTTTTCAGGGTCTCCTCTTTTTTTTTTTGTGGGGCAATGAGGGTTAAGTGACTTGCCCAGGGTCACACAGCTAGCAAGTGTCAAGTGTCTGAAGTCAAATTTGAACTCAGGTCCTCTTGAATCCAGGGCCGATGCTTTATCCACTGCACCATCTAGCTGCCCCCCCCCCCCGCCAACTTTTCAAGGTCTCAAGCAAATGCTCAAGATTCTAAGTTACAGATGAGTTGATGATTTGTATCAGCAGAGGAAATTTCCATATTGAGGATTTTATGAGACCAATAAAATAACAGGTCTGGATAGAAATGACAAAAGTATATATGTATATGTATATATATATATGTATGTATGTGTATATATGTATATGTGTATATATACATACATACATACATACAAGGTGTCCCCAAAGTCTTAACTTTAATAGCTTAATAAATCAATCATTCAACATTTATTAAGGATCTACAATGTGCCAGACACTGTGCTAAGCACTAGGGATACAAAGAGGCAAAAGTTAAGTCCCTCCTCTCAAGAAGTTTACAATCTTATGGGGATGACAATTTGTAGATCAATATTTACAAAGCAAACTATATACCAGATAAGTAGGAAATAATAGAGGGAAGACATTAAAATTAAGATGTGTTGGGGGAGGCTTCCTGTAGAAGGTGAAATTTTAGTTGAGACTTAAGGAAGCCAGGGAGGTGACTAGAGAGGAGGAGGGAGAGCGTTCCAGGCATGTAGGATGGCCTGAAAGAATTCAGAAGCTGAGAGATGGAGTGTCTTATTTGTGGAACAGTGAGGTTGAGCTGTAGTAAGCTTTTTTTTTAAGGGCTTAGTGGCTTAAAACTTTACTAAGAGTTTTGGGACACACTTTACAGAGATTTGAGGAAATATGAAGGACAGACTACCTTGTAGTCAGGAAGACCTAGGTTTCTGTCCAACAATCAAAACATACTAACAGTGTGACCAGAGGCAAGTCTCTTCCTCTTAGAGTACAGGATTTTAATCCAATTGATTACTCTGTTTTAAGATTATCCAGGAAGGGTCTTCTAATGTATTTGAAGAGCCTCTCCTATTTGAAGAACTGCATCATGTATGTATGTATATATTTATGTAATTTCAAAACAACACTGCGTTAGTTCCATAGGTGGTAGAACAAGTTTCTTCCTTTGACAATGAAGATGCTGGATTAGATAAGCTTTAAAGACTCTTCTATTCTACTACCATCAAATACACAAATGTTCACCTAGGAAAAGCTAGGTATGAGGGAATGAGCTAGGAGGGCACAGTTCATTTCAAAGAAGTTTTCTATTTAGATATTATAATGTTCTATTCTTGTCCTATCCTGGTATGTTCTACCCCACAAAATTACATCCTTAACATTTCCCTGTATGCTACTAGGAAGTCATCTGACTCTGATGATGAAATAGGAAAATAATTATTTTAGCAAGACAGTGGAACATACAACAGTTGGCTGACTAGAAGACATCAAATATAACCTTCCAAGCCTAAAACAAACAAACAAGCATAGGTTTTTTTTTTCCTGTCATTCCAAAAATTAAGTATCAGTGGGAAAGTAGGAGACAGATTTGGCAGGGTGAAAGATGAAGGATTAAATGTAGATAATATTGTTCATTGTATAAAGAGCTAGGTGGTGCAATAGATGAGTGCCAGGTCTAAAGTCGAGAAAACTCATCTTCCTGAATTCAAATCTGGCCTCAGATACTTATTAGTTATGTGACCCTGGGCAAGTTACTTAACCCTGTTTACTTCAGTTTCCTCATATGTAAAAATGATCTAGAGAAAGAAATGGCAAACCACTCCAGTATCTGCCAAGAACACCCCAAATGGGGTCATGAAGAGTCAGACATGACTGAAAATGACTGAACAACAACAAAAAATTGTGTATTGCCATGATTTGATAATTCTATAATGATATTTTGTCAAATTTAAAATTAATTTCCTCTTTTTAAAGGGAGAGAATACTGCTTATCATGTAGATAGCTATACTAATTATGAAATAAGATTTATCCAGAATTTGGGTCTATAGATCTCTAACTGACTTAAAATTGAAACTTTCGGCTTTCATTACTGTGAAAAGTCTATGTTGCACCTTCTGTTTGACTTTTTGGAACTGATGTAAAGAGATGACTTGAATTATATCTCTGAAAGAATCATTGTATTAAAGCAATAAATTCTAAGCCGATTAAAAAAAAAAGATTCTAAATATGATGATGCTGGATTTAAAGTCAGAAGTCTGAGGCTTAAATCCCAGCTTTGCTGCTTACTACCTGTGTGATTGGATTAGTCATTTAATTGTTCGAAGCCTCCTTTGTATATGGCACTATCTTTCTACCTTATGGCAATTTCCCAATCATTTTAAAAATATACCCCATTGCTGCTCATGTTCTGCCTTCTTTCCCCCAACCTCTCTTGCATTTTCTTCTCTCACTAGAATGGGAGCTCCTTAAGAGCAAGGATTGTTTTTGCTTTTCTTTTTAACCTTAGTTTCTGACACATGCTTAATAAATGCTTGGTGATGTTGTTATTGTCCAATGAGAGTAATAGTATTTGTCTCATATGTTTGTTACGAGGATCAAAATGTGATAATATATGTAAAGTATTCTGTAAACCTTAAAGTGCTATATAAAGAGGATGATGGTGGTGATGGTGGTGATGGTAATGATGGTGGTGATGGTGATGGTGACAAAGACGACTACTACTTCAATATGCACTGGTTCATGACTCCATATCCAGGTGAGGAAAAGCTGAGGTCTTTTGTGGCTTCTAAGAGAGCAATTTCAGTAGTGCGATGGGGGTAAAAGCCTTATTACAAGTGGTTAAGGAATCAGGGTAGTGAGAAAATTGAGGTTTCAGGGATAGTTCTTTGGTTGTTTTTCAGTTGTTCCTGGCTCTTCATGACACCATTTGAGGTTTTTTGGCAGGTACTGGAATGGTTTGCCGTTTCCTTCTTCAGATCATTTTATAGATGAGGAAACTGAGGCAAATAGAGTTAAGTGATTTGTTCTGGGTCACACAGCTGTCTGAGGCTGGATTTGAACTCTGGAAGAGGAGTCTTCCTGACTCCAGGGTTGGCACTCTATCCACTGCATCACCTAGTTGCCCAGGGAGAGACAACTATATTAAGAAGTCTATGAGTAAAAGAAAAAAAAAGGGAGGGAAGTTGCATAACTGACCAGAGGCTTGTCCACCTCATGCCAGATAGTCATTATATCTTCTCCAAGATGTCCCCACTGGAATGGTTACAAATCTTTATGTAACAGGTATCACAGAGAGGATTGGCTATTTGGAGATTATTTTTAACATTCTTCACAGCCTTAAAACTATGAATCAAAAACAGACAGCATCTAAAAGCAATAAAAAGTCCTAAGCACAGGGCCATTCATTAGGTGTCCAATGACTTTCTGGTAAATGACTGAATGAGCCTAGTTTTAGAACCCTTCTTTTATGTTGATATGGGCAAAGAATGGATTTCACTCCTGAGCTGCTATTGTATAATTTGAATTGGCTTGACCATTTCAACTGCCTCCATAATGATTTATTTATATAAGAAAGTGGTGTCAACAAATTGGCTTCCTGACTTATTCAATTATAAAACCTGGATAGAGCCCTCTTAACAGCCTCTTCAGACAGTCATATTACCATTTAGCATTTATTGAGAGAGGTGACATTGGAGCTCAGTCTTCAAGTACAATAGATATATTATCCATTGTTCCTAACCTGAGAGTTTGTTCTAAAAAAAGATCTGCCAGGCAACTTTCCAGGAAATCACGCTGTGAATTTTTAATATAATAATTGTTATGTTCTCCTTTTCCTTTTTCCTTTCTCCCACAGAGGTTTGCACAGTACAATGTAAACAGTGAGATCAATAACCACTGTTGACTGACTGTGCTTGGTTTTCATTAGAGCCCTGGGCTGTGGGCAGCAAGATAATGTTGCCTGGCATATACTAGACCATGCTCTAGATATGGAAATCAGCCTCTCTAAGTATTTGCATCTCTTTTTATCCTTTTGAAGTAATGACAATAGCTGATGTTTGTATAGCGCTTTAAAGTTTGCAACAGTGCTTAAATATACACATTACCTCCTAAAGTGCAGGTTGGATCATTTAGTTCCCCTGCTCAAGAAGCTTCATCGACTCCCTAATGCCTCTATGATAAATTAGAAATCATTCTATTTGACATTTTAAACCCTTCATTGTCTGGTTTCACTCTACCTTTTTAGGTTTGCTGCTAATAATTTGGGAAGCTAGGTGGCACAGGCAGTTAGAAAGCTGGGTCTGGTGCCAGGAAGACTCAACTTCCTGGGTTCAAATCTGGTCTTGACCCTGGGCAAGTCACTTACCTCTGTTTACCTCAGTTTCCTCATCTATAAAATGAACTGGAGAAGGAAATTGCAAACTTCTCCAGTGTCTTTCCCAAGAAAATCCCAAATGGGGTCACAAAGAGTCAGATACAACTGAAAAGACAACAATTGAACAACAACTAATAATTCATCTTAACATCCTTAACATTCCTGTCAAACACATGTCGGATTTGATGCTTCTTATATTCAGTGTTGTATCACCTACCTCCTAATTCCCCTTTGTTGGAATAAACTCTCCTCCTCATCTCTCCCTCTTAGAATCTTTACTTTGAATCACAGATCACATGCCTGATCACTTCCTATACAAGGTTTTTTCCAAATTCATCTTGTTATTAGTGTTCCCTTCAAACTACAAACCTCCAATTTTCTTATACATACATACATATATACACATACATATACATATACACACACATAAACACATACACATACATAAACAAAATATACACATATACATATACATCACATACATATACACAAATTTTTTTTTGCCTGTCAGATGTTGTTTCTCCCCAGAAGAATGGAACCACCTTGACTGCAAGGAGTGTTTCATTTTTTGTGTTCCCATCCCCAGTGCCTACCTATCTGTTGAATTAAATGGGGAGATCATTAGAATTTGCAGTCAAATCAAGGCCCCTTGACTTACACAAACCTAGCTGGGTGTATTTCCACAATGCTAGGCAGCTAGGTTAAGTTTCTAGCGGTGGCAAGCCACAGCAGCCCACGGACTCCTCTCTCTCAAGGAAAATGCCTCAAGTGGAGGTTACCCTCTCACTTTCTAGCAAGAGTCTGATAATCCCTTGGGAGTAGCATAACTAAAACAACCCCAAAGTCAATTGGCTACTGTACTTGTCACAAGTCTAGGTGATCTTTTTTTTTTTTTTTTTTTAGTGAGGCAATTGGGGTTAAGTGACTTGCCCAGGGTCACACAGCTAGTAAGTGTTAAGTGTCTGAGGCCGGATTTGAACCCAGGTACTCCTGACTCCAGGGCCGGTGCTCTATCCACTGCGCCACCTAGCTGCCCCTAGATGATCTTTTAAAAGAGGTCTATGCATAGGGCATGCTTTTCATTAAAAGACAAAAATGCATGAAATATGATAGTGAAGGCTGAATCAGAAATTCAAAATTCCATCTCAATTTTAGCTGTGACAAGCATTTATTAAACACCTGGCATGTGCACAATATTATGCTAAGGGCTCCAGGTAAGATATAAGATTCATTAGGATGCAATCCATTCAATCTTAGATACATATGACTATCACAGAAATATACATATATGAGCTGAACACTAGCAAAATGCTCTGTGGGACCTCTGGTGGAAAAAAAATTTAATCTACAAACTTTCCCATGGCTTTGTATATGTTTAACCCCACCTGTCCAGCAACACATAGATTTCATGGAAGTAAATGAAATTAATGAAGATAGTCTTTGGTTTTTATTCAGCTCCTTTCTCTTGAAACCTGGACCTTGCCTGTCATTGCTCCCCTATTGGATCTTGCTCTGACTTTCCTCTAGCTTTTCATAACTCTGCCTATTCTTGGCTCTCTTCCTATTTGTCTATCTGCTCAAGAGTCTCTCTCTCTTTTTTTTTAGGGTGTTCATCCTGGTCACATTCCCTAAACTCAAGGTTCAGTCCTGGGTCCTCTTCTCTTCTCACTGTATACTATTTTGCTTGCTGATCTCATCAGCTTCCATGGATTCAATTATCTCTACAAAAATGATGCTCATATCTATTTTTTTAAAACTTGCACTTGTTTTTATTAATAACTTTTGTTTTTATATTACATTTATTTTGGAATAATCCTATCACCTCCCATACCCAGCAAGCCATCTCTTATAACAAAGATTAAAAGGGGGGGGGAAGCATTTTAACAAAACTAACCAACATATTGACTGCATCTAACAGCATATGAAATATTTCATATCTGTAATTCCTTAGGTCTAAAGCAAAGGGAGGGAGGTGTATTTTCTCAACTCTTCTCTGGAGCCAATCTTGGTCATTAAAGTTACCAATGTTAAGTTTTGTTTTGTTTTTTCAGAAATCTCACTTTCTTTTCAAATTTTCTTTTTAATTTATGAAATAACACAAGAATTTCCATAACAGTGGAATAAAAAAGATTGCGCATGAAACTACAAATATATAAACTTTGCTATCCTTTTAAAATACATAATAAAGTTATCATTTTCTTGTCTTTTTTTCCCTTCCCCCCCCCACCTGCCCTAGAGATGGCTACTGTTAGACACAAATATGTATGTGTATATATATGTTTACGTAAAATCAGTCTAAACATTTGTTTGTCAGCTCTCATATCTATTTATCCAGCACCAACCTCTCTCCTGACCTCCAGTCTTTCATCTCCATTTCCTTCTTGGACATCTCAGATGGCATATCCCATATGCACTTAAACTCAACATGTCTAAAAAATGAGTTCATTATCATTTTCCCCTGAACTCTTTTCTCTTCAGAGCTTCCCTATTACTGTCAAGGGCACCACTATTTTTCTAGTCACCCAGGCTTATAACCTATGTGCCATCCTTGACTCTTCATTCTCTTTTCCCTCAGATCTAATCTGTTTATTCTACCCTTGTGCCATCTCTCTTGTACATCCCCTTCTCTCCTCTGACACTGCTGTAACTCTGTGCAGGCCCTCTTCACCTTACACCTGGACTACCGCAATAGCCCTCTGGTTGATCTTCTAGTTTCAAGCCTCTCTCAGTTCCATTTTGTCCTCAACTTAGCTACCTAAGTGATTTTTCCTAAAGAATCATGCCATCTTACCTGCCTTCCCTCCCCACTACTCAAACTCCATCTGGTGGCTCCCTGTTACATCCAGTATTTTTTGTTTGTTTGGTTTTTTTAGTGAGACAATTGGGGTTAAGTGACTTGCCCAGGGTCACACAGCTAGAAAGTGTTAAGTGTCTGAGGCCAGATTTGAACTCAGGTACTCCTGACTCCAGGGCCGGTGCTCTATCCACTGTGCTACCTAGCTGCCCTGTTACCTCCAGTATTAAATATAAAATCCTTTGTCTTTTAAAGTCCTTTATAACCTAGTTTTTCTTATATGTTACTAACCCCTTCTGGCTCAGCCCTCCATACCCCCAACTCTACAATTCAGTGATACTGGCTCTTTTGCTGTTCCTCAAACAAAATGCTTCATCTACGGACTCTAGCCATTTTCACTAGCTGTTTCCCATGCCAGGAAATGGTAAGACACTCATGGCCCCTGTAGGAACACAAATACCTGTTTGCAGCAAATGCACTCAGCTTCAATATCTAAAGACACCGCTATCTCAGACAGAGCTTACTCACCTAATAGCATGAAGATCAATACTGACCAGAAAGGTGTTTCTATGAACTGACCTGTGATGACCTTTCTGTTTTTTCAAAGTACTATTCATAGTCAAACTAATAAATTGTTTTCATATAGACAGTGCAAACAGAGGTTGACATTTTCTTTCATTTCAGAGGGAATAGGGATTTCAGGAAGTGGGAAAACCCCATTTTACTGAAGAGGTAGCTGATGACGTTAAGTATTTCATTACTGTAAATATCGTTCCGTATGGACATTGGAAAAAGTGAGAGAAGCTCAATCTAATAAATAACTTCTGTTACAACAGAAGTCTGTCTTGGGTTGCTGGTTTTGCCAGGTTACAATCATTTCCATTCTCTCTTGAGGCAAGTGAAATAGGCTAAAAGAGTGTGAGAAGGGGATTTCATCAGAGATGATTTAACATGGCAATAAACTATGAAAAGCAGATAGTGAAAAGCAAGGGGGCTCTGAGAAAAATACCACTTATGCAAATCCTACTGTTATAGGAAAAATGAGTTGGGGGTTTGGGATAGGGGTTGGGGTCCTTAGGAATTCTTCTTTAAAGAATTACACCCTCTTGCACACAAAACCAATTAGAATAAGATAATAGTTTATTTTGGCCTGGGGAAGGGAAACCGAGAGAGAAATCCTTGGACTTCTTCTCATGGGGGGAAGGCATGGCACAGAGCATGGCTCTGAGATACCAATCTCCTAGAGCAGGAGACAGGCGGTTACTTTTATAGAGGTCCAATGGGGGTGATCATCTGACTGTGGAAAGTTCCCTTATTGGGGGAGGACCATCCCCCACTGGTGGTGGCTGGGGGAGTTGGGGGAGGAGTGGCTGCAGATCTCAAGCCATCTCTCTCCTCCTCCCACCACAAAGGCAGCAGCCACACCTAATCTTATCTCCCCAGGGGTGAGGGAGACTGGAATGAAGGGTGGTGGTCCCGGAGCTAGCTCAGTCCCAATCTGGTTCCACTTATCTCTTTAGGTGTGTCTGTCCTTTGGTTTAGTTTCTCAAGGAGAAGGTTCTTTGATGTACCCCAGAGAACTTCTGGGGCGCTAGACCTTTTAACACTACTTCCTCTGAGAGAAATGATTTCTTTCTTGTATTAATAATTAATCATTAAATCAGGACCAAAGTCCCCCCCCACACACACACACAATTTTTTTACTTCCTCATGCAGATATCAACCAGTATGCGAAATCTTTGGCAAAGATTTACTGAAGCCAAGATCTAATCAGACAGCAAAAGAAATTCTAAGGTTAGGCTAATGGGTGAATTCCTGTTTATTGTGTTTAGTCTGGGCTAGAAGTGGCTTCTCTATTTGATATGTATGTTGATAGGTCTTTTTGACCCAGAGTTAGGTGATCCAAGTCACCCTCAAGACCCTCATTAAAATGAGCCCCCATTAATCGTTAACCAAAGTTGATTGACACTTTCAGGAACATCCACTCTTCCAAGAGCATATAAACTAGGAGCCCAACACTATGAAGGGTCTTTGGTATTTGAGAGTGCTACTAACGTCTTTTTATTAATAAACATGCTAGCCTTATTAACAAACTGAATAAATTACCCAGAAATTATGCCTCTCGAACTTTTAAAATGTCATTCCTCATGGCTATTGGCCTTTTCAGTTTGAATCTTTGCACCAAACTACATGACCAATCCTACATCTGCTTTCTTTTGCATATTTAACACCCTCAATTAATAATGAGGTTAATTACTTTCCACCTCAGAAAGTTTGTTTTCTTTGCCCACAAGGCAAGGTTTTAAAGTTACTGACCTTGATGCCATGGGGCAGTCATTGAATTTTACAAGTGGAAGTATCTCAGCAATGCCATAATCTAAAACCCTCCTGTTATGAATGAGGAAAATGGAAACTAGAGAGGCTCATTTTACAGATGAGGAAATAGAGGCAAATGGGATTAAGTGACTTGCTCAGGGTTAAACAGCTATTTAGTGTTTGAGGGCAGATTTAAACTAACAAAGAGGAGTCTTCCTCACTTTAGGCCTGGCACTCTATCCACTGTGCCACCTACCTACCTTCAGAATTGGTAGATTTCTTTAAATATAGGATCAGTTCCCACCTCCTACATGAGACCTTCCTTCATTCCCCCCCACCCTGATCTCCCATTGCTAGCCTCTCTTCCTTTTGAAGTTATCTTGTATTTCTTTGTCTATAATTTGTGTGTTTATTTAAATGTGTATATGTTGTCCCTCTCCAGTAGAATATTAGTAGCAGGAAATGTTTCCTTTTTGTCCTGGTATCCCTAGTATATTGCACAGAGTAAGTGTTTTACTTACTAAGGTTTTAAAAAAAAATTGTTAAATTGAGAAAAAGCAGATTATTAAGTGTTACATTGTGTGGTACAAATATGATTTAGTTATATGAATTTAAATGAAATTAAAGCTCATTGTTAGCTGGGTTCATCAGCAATGGTTTCATGGGCGAGATGAATCTTACATTTCAACATTATTGCTATGATTTAAAAAATTAAGAAATGAGATTATTGCATCTTGTTTAGTGTACACATGTGAAATCCCTAACCAACGAACAGGTTGAGGAAGAGGAATTTAAAAATTCATTGATAGTGGTGATTTGGAACTCAAAGTGAATTTTCTCATAGAAATAGTATTATAAAAAGTGGTTGAGTTCTCAGATAAGCTAACAGAAGTCTTTTAAACTATATTATAACTAAATTATAATGGTTCCAGCCTGAGTTTTGAGTCTTGGGATCAGAGGTGATAATGGAACATTCAGTAGAAAATATAGGAAGGGCAGAAAAGCAAGAAGAGGAAAAGGAAAATAATTTCCTCTCTCTTTCCTGGAAATAGGTTTGGATCTTTACAATATTTTGAAATAAATGGTATCTGTCTTTTTTTGGGGGGGGGGGCAATGAGGGTTAAGTGACTTGCCCAGGGTCACAAAGTTAGTGAGTATCAAGTGTCTGAGACCGGATTGGAACTCAGGTCCTCCTGAATCCAGGGCTGGTGCTTTATTCACTGTGCCACCTAGCTGCCCCTGATATCAGTCTTGAGTACACATCTGTGTTGGCTTCTGTACCCTTCACCTATTGCTATTATTCCCTGGCCTAACAAATTTGTCCAATGCCTTCATGTTTCAATCTTTCTACCATGATCCATCAACTATACTCACTATCCCACAAAATGATCCATGTTCCAAAATTACCTACTTTCCCTCTCCCATGAAAAAACAATCTCATTTGCTTATAAGTCTCAGGTAGATATTAGAAGAAAATAATTCTGAATGAACCAATTTAGACTAAAGTGTGGCTAATTATATATAGGAATAATGTTACTGATAGATTAGGAGATGCTTACTAATCGATGAGAGGTATTTGTATTAAACCCCAAAGGATTTCTTAACTTGTTTTAAAGTCTTGTTAACAAAATCAAAAGAAGCCAGGTGACCTCAAAGTCAGGAAGACCTGAGTTCAAATCCTATCTGTGACACATACTAGTTGTGTGATTCTGTGGAAATTACTGTGCCCCAGGTAACTCTCTAAATTTATAAGTCACTGACAAAGTGTGGATCTTCATGGATGAAGGCAGTCCCTTACTGGGGAAATACTCTGATGAAATAAAGGTCTAATAAAAAGCAACCACCACCACAACAAATCATACAGTGAGAATGATTAAAAGATGGATAACTCAGTAACACAGCCACAGTTATTTGCATAAAAAGGTTAATTTTGTACCCCAATGAATAATTTAATAAGTGGGATTTAAAGCAGGATAAACAGGAGCCAATGAATTTCTGGCAGTGAGGTTTGGGACTTGAGATATCTGGGGTACAGTTATTACTGAGGAATCTGTCCACCTGTGGTCAGGTACTGTTCACTGCTTTTTAAAAAATATCTCCAATTTATCCTGTATATAGCTTGTTTGTACATAGTTGTTTGCATGTTGTCTCCCCCATTAGACCATGAACTCCTTGACACCTGGGACTGTCTTTTGCCTTTCTTGGTATGTCCATACTAAGCACAGTGACTGCAGGTACTTAATACATGACTGTTGGCTTGAGTTGTTAACTTTTACAGCTTCTTTCATTTCTCTCCTTCAGTAGATACAGATTTTCTTAAAGTCCAATAATTTCCATGGCAGTAGGATCAGGGATTTGGCGAGTATAGATAAAGTAAATTCAACTCAATTCATAGTTATTAAAAGCAGAATACATTCAAATTACAACATAATACCTCTCCTTTCATGGTGTATATTTTTATCTTTGCACTCCCAATGCCTAGAATAATTCTTGACACATAGTAGGCACTTATTAAACGTTGACTGATTCCTGGGACCCTCCATTGGAACAGCCTTTGAGAATTCAAGATAACTCTCACATCACAAAAGATATCCAGGCACTGCTGTGGTGGAGGATTCATTCAGGGACACACACATTCACATACAATTGTTCTAACAATGCTGAATTTGTTCTTTTACAACAGAGCTTGACAATATGAAAGGGTCAGAGTTAGACTTTTCAGCTCAATCATTAGCCTCTGGAAAAAATTAATATTTCTCTTGTAATTTATGTATTTTTACATGATTTTCTCTCAAAAGCAATAGCTATTTTTACACTAAATGTTCGTTATCCTTTCAAATTTAAGAAAGCATTAGCAGCTGATCCCAAATAACTACTGACCCATGGTACCTTTCTTCTTTGTTAGAGTATAGAAAACACCTGCCTCATGCTATTGCTCTCCTAATTTGCTAGGTTAATAACACCCAGCCCCAACTCCTGTGGACTATTCCTGGAGCTATGGAAAACTCAAGAGAATGAATTATGAAAGAGGTTAGGTGATTTTTTTCCTCTGACAGAAGTTCTGACATCTAGATACATATGTGCCCCAAGATTCATATCCATGGGATTATAAATTCTTCAAGGGCAGGAAATGAATTGACTTTGCTTATTCCCAAACTCCCATTACCTAGAATAGAGCTGGATACATAATAAGTATTTAATTATAAAGTACTACATAAATACAAGCCATGGATTCATTTTTTTTTCCAGTAATTCATTCATTCATTCCAAATAATCATTATGCACCTACTATTTGCTCAATATAATGCTGGAAACTAGGGACATGAAGCTCCCCAAAGGAGCTATTCTATTCATATTTTTTAAAATACCCATTAGAGACCTATAGGGAAATAAGAAGACCATGACATTGGGGTGATATCCTGACTTGCAGTTATTGGATTTAAGTGAGGGAGGGCTGTGGAAGATCACCAACCTCACTCTCTCCTCCAGAGCCATCTGGGTCCAGTGGCAAGATATATATCAGGATATCTGAAGATGCCCCCCCCCCGCCCCTGCAATGTTTGAGGTAATGGGGGTTAAGAGACTTACCCAGGGTCACACATCTAATAAATGTCTAAGCTAAGATTTGAACTCAGGTTCTCCTAACTCCAGAGCCAATGCTCTATCTACTTTGCCACCTAGCCACACCATGAGCCTAAACTTATGCAGATACTTACAAAGCAGGAATCAAAACCTAGTCTTTTGACTCTAAATACAATATTCTTTCTACTGTGTCAGGGTCTTTCTCATTTTTGGAAACATTGAAGCCATGCAAGAAAAATCAACATCTTATATTTGGGAATGGAAACAGTCAGTAACAATTTTGAGAACACTAAAATACATACAAAACTTTAGAAGTTTTGTTGGTATTCTTCAGAGAGCTAAATAAAGGCCTTGTGCTAGTTTGGGAATTCAAAATTATGAACCTAATGGTTCTTCTGACAAGTCTACATCTTGTATGGGGGCCAAAGTTGCAAAAGACACTGGAAGTTTTATTTGTTTTCAACTGTGGAAGATAAAAAAAATCTATTGCAGTATCAGAAATGGAGGGCAGAGTTTTCTGACACAGCTTTTAAACTTTCTCTGGATTAGGAGTTGGGGGAAGAGTGGGAATGAGAGATATAGAGAATGAGTTGGTCGGGGTATTAACTCCAACACCAGCAACAGATGGAAGACACCACAAGAGACTGACCCTAATTCTTCTTCTTCTTCTTTTTTTCAGGGCAATGAGGGTTAAGTGATTTGGCCAGGGTCACATAGCTAGTAAGTGTCAAGTGTCTGAGGCTGGATTTGAACTCAGGTCCTCCCAAATCCAGGGCTGGTACTTTTATCCACTGCACTACCTAGCTACCCCTGACTGACCCTCATTCTTGTAGCTGCTAGAGCTTTCCCTTTTCCTGACTTGAAGCTCAGCTTAGGAAGAGAATTCAGCAAAGAGTGATTGAATAATATCTCCTTCGGAAAAAAAACAAAGCAAAACAAAAAATGGTGAAACAATGGTGAATCTACCCCACTTTCTGCTTCTCCCTTATTTTATTAAGCTAAAAATGGGTGGTGGGGTTCATTTTTAAATGTTTCTTTGGTATTTTTATATTTGGCTTTGTAAAAAAATAATTATTAACTATAACCAACCTGGGAAAATTATAATAATTGTACTTATAAAAATTATGATTATATAAAAAATGATAAGTTTATGAAAAATTATAATTGGGCCATAAGTCCCATCTGGGTCGCCATTCAAATGTAAGAATATTTTTGATGACTAGGGATAATTTGGGGGGGCTAATCTGACTGGAGGACTAATTCTGGGGACTTTTGACTGTTTGGCTATCTGACTGCTTTTAACTTAATGTGGGCCGTTTATAAAGTTCCACCACACTGCTCCACTCCCAAATTGATAAGCAAAATATTAAGAAGCCTCTTAGCTAAATAATCAACGCAGAGTTTATTTATGAGATACTATTTCAAATTAAGAATACAAGGAAATAAAATGTACAACCTGACTACATTGCAGTGCCTCTCTTTCCCACCTGCTGCGCTTTGAACTTTTTTAAAACAATAAGGGCCTTAGCCACCTCTCGCCTCAGGGTATTTTCACTTGCTCAGCTACTTTCACTAACTCCGCCTATACCCTTTCACTTTGTAAATCCCCCTGCTTCTAACTTTCCTCTCCTTACTGCCACCCCTGAACCCCTGTGTTTCTCTCTCACTGACCTTCTGTCTGTCTGCTCCCTCTCTTTTCCCTGTTCCTAGTCCTTCTCGTGTTCTCCTGCGTCCTTGTAGCCCCATCTCTAGTCTGCCGTGCTCCAACCTTTCTAATCTCATCAGCCACCACTTGACTTCTCCTCCACCTTGTCTGGTCCGTCTGAACTCCTTGCTGTCTAACTCCCAGGTCTTTATATACCTTTTCTTCTCTCCACTCAAATCTCGGGATTTCCTGCGTCCACACACCAAGCTAATCCGCTAGCCAGGGCTGCGCTGGTGGTGGTGGTGGGGGGGGGGGGTGCACACGTGCTTCAGACTATACCAGAGCCCGGCCTGGACCAGTCCAGGATCTCTTGGATAGCTCCGCTCAGAGAGAGCTGGAAGCTTTTTTCCCCCAGCTGTCGGACCTGGCGTCTTGTACAGCCCACGGGGCTTTCCGGCTCAACTGAAGGGAGGGGGAGGGGCACCAGTCCCTCCCACACAGAAGAGACCCTGAGGGCCTAAGGTTTTCTAATCTCAGCCTAAAGGTAGGGTCCCCAAATCAAAATAAATTTCCACAGCTTATTGGTTATTTACATTTTAAAACAATTCTTTACTAGTTAAAGATAATTTTTTTTTTTTGGTGAGGCAACTGGGGTTAAGTGACTTGCTCAGGGTCACACAGCTAGTAAGTGTTAAGTGTCTGAGGCAAAATTTGAATTCAGGTCCTCCTGACTCCAGGGCTGGTGCTCTATCCACTGCACCACCTAGCTGTCCGGATAAAGATAATTTTAATTGCATTCTGAATTTTTGTTTTTGCTATAAAGAGTATGATAAAGCCCTACCTTCACTCCTAACCCCGATGTGTAGAAATTGATTAAACTTAATTCAAATGGATAGGAGACCATCCTTCAGGCTTGTCAATCAACAAATTTCCTGGAAGCTTGGAACATTTTATATGTTTTATTTATAATCTGTATTTTTTTAGCTTGTCATGTGGAACTTGAATCTTTGCTGTAGACTAAAATATCATGATATAATGTAACTTTTCCTTTCAGACAGGAGAGAGACAGAGATAGAGACAGAGACAGACAGACATCCACAAAGAGAGAGAGACAGAGACAGAGACAGAGACGGACAGTGAAAGTTGCAATCTGAGAAAGCCCCACTGGGTGGATACAAGTGTGATCAATTCCACACACTTTCTCCAAAGGGAACACAGATAACAAATTCATCCAAACTTCCCTCTACAGTGGCCTCTGCTGGATGATGTCTATAACTAGCATTTTTCATAAAATTGTCATGCTTGCATGTTAAATTTAAAGATATAATTTAAACTTGTATGTGTTTGTGCTGGTTTTTTTTGAAGCATCTTTATGGAGCTCAAAGTCACAGAGAAAAGAAAAATAATTTTAAGCTTCATCTCTAAAATCTTTAGAGAAAAGAAGGGGAAAAACATTATTGAGCACCTACTATGTGCTAGGCACTGAGCTGAACAATTTATATATCTTTCATTTGATTCTCACAAAAAAACTTTTGGGGAAGGAAGTGCTATTATTATCCATTTTGCAGTTGAGGAAACAGAGGCAAAGTGATTTGCCCAAAGTCACATAGCTAGTAAGTGCCTATAGCCAGACTTGAACTTGTCTTCTTGACTCCAGGCCCAGCACTTCCCTACTGTGCCATCTACCTGTCCCTGTGGTTTAGGTTTCTCTCTGTCCAGAAACTTTTGAGAATTTTGAGTAACAAGTAATTTATTTGTAATCTCTAAAGGAATAAATGGATGCTATTCTCCAAATCCTGCCCTCTTCATATCCTTTGAAGCTTAATCAGGCATATAGGAGCCTATCTACCAACCTCTATAGCACAACTTGATAAAAGAAATCCCAATGACAAAGATACTGCACAATCCTTTTTCCTTCTCATTCAACAATGGTAGCTTTCCCCTATTTATTACTTCCAAGCTCCAAAACTATCTTGCTTTTATGCCCAAGGAAGAAATGCTTTGCTTTGCTCTTTGTTCTTAGTCTATGAAAAATTGTAATGATTTGATACTGGTTATTGTTTTAGTCATTTTTCAGTCACTCTCCATGACACTACCCCAGCCCCCTTGTGATTTTCTTGGCAAAGAGTGGTTTGCTGTTACTATCTCCAGCTCATTTTATAGATGAGGAGAATAAGGCAAACAGGGTCAACTGACTTGCCCAGAGTCTTACAGTTAGTATCTGAAGCCAGATTTGAACTCAGATCTTCTTGTCTCCAGACTTGGCACTCTGTCCACTGTGCCACCGAGGTGCTCCTTAGAGGTCATCTATTTCAACCCCTTTATTATAGATATTAAGCAAGGGAGGCACACAGAGTTTGAGTTATCCAAGTTACAGATAATTAGGAATGGAACTCAGGATGAACATTCAGCTCTCCAATTTTCTTTCCATTATACTAGAATGTCTATTCATAGCTAAACATTTGGGAAATTCAAATAATGTTCTGTGTGAATTTGGCTGCAAAATATATGTGACAACTTAGAGTGGTACCTGAGGGAGATTATCATTACTTATCTAAATCATTTCCCATTCCTATTCTACTCAGTGGTGTTCTCAAGCTCTGTTACAAAACAATGGTAGAAAGTAGTATACACCTGAACTATAACAGACAAAACTCATAGAAAGCTGCTAATAATTCCCCAACTGTAGAATTTCGTTTAGAGAAGGAACACAAACTCTATGTAATGAGTTTCTAATAGATAAAACCCATATATTCAGACATTAAGTGATCAGATTATTTTCATAGAACTGTTTGCTCAGCTAAATAATTAGAGCTAGGCATATTAAATTAAATAGTGTTTTTGTGTCAGGCACTTCAGGACTTGAATGTCTGGCATATAAAAATGATAATCTGATTCACTGAATTCTTAGAAACTGGTTTCATAAAGAATAAAATATTCTTAGATAATTGGGTAACTTACAATGCTTAAAAAGATTGTTTAATTAAACAAGTAAACCAATTTTAAGCAAAATCATTTTACTGTTTAAAATTGCCCCTTCAACAACAACAAAAAAAACCAAACAGGTGCTAATCTCATTTCTACCCTAAAGTCAGGGGTGACCACCATTTTCCTACTGTTTCCAATATTGCTCCAAGAATGAAAGTTGAAGTTCACCCAATGAAGAAGGCATATTGTGGGTGTGACTAGGCTACTAGGTTGCTTACTACTATCTTTTTTGTTTGTTTGTTTTTGTGGGGCAATGAGGGTTAAGTGACTTGCCCAGGGTCATACAGCTAGTAAGTATCAAGTGTCTGAGGCTGGATTTTAACTCAGGTCCTCTTGAATCCAGGGCTGGCGCTTTATCCACTGTGCCACTTAGCTGCCCCAAGTCTGCTTACATACTATCAGTGAAGAATTGCACAGGAAAAATAGAATAAAGGAATAAACTAGGGAGATGTGTAACTAGAAGAGAAGTGGTGCTGGTAACATTGTAAAAACAAGGGATAGGGGGCAGCTAGGTGGCGCAGTGGATAAAGCGCCGGCCCTGGATTCAGGAAGATGTGTGACCCTGGGCAAGTCTCTTACCTCCCCCCCACCCCTTGCAAAAAACAAAAACAAAAACAATGGATAACAGATACACAAGTCCCCAGGCTCCATGTGTCAGAGCCAAGAGATGAAGATTAGAGTCCTCTGCAAACTGACTGGGTTGGGGGGATTTATGGGAGGACATGTACATGATTCATACATAATGGATAGATTAAATCTGTAATATTAGAGGGCTTATTTAAATCCAAGAGATCACTGATCCATGTCAATGTAGTGTTCTAATTAGATGAAACCAGGATGAGGAACCATAAGAGCTGGAAGTCTCTGAATCTTTCTGCATCAGCAATCGATATTGTAGATCCACCATGAAAACAAACTGTACAAATTCACATGAATCAAGTTTTATAGAATAGCAGATGCTTTTTGGGGGGTTCACCTCTCAGTTCTATAGACATTTCTAATCCAGCAGAGTAATCTGTCCCTTTCTTTTTTCTTTCCCTATCCACTACCTTTACTTTCCACCAAAAGTTCCCAGGCAAAAGGCAATAGGTGAGAGAATTTGGGGGCCAAAGAAACACACACAGACACATACACACACACACAAAGACCCCCCCCCCCAACACACACACACAAGTAAAAAAACCAAGATCTGGGGACAGGGGAAAGAAAGTTCTTGGATAAGTTTAAAACTCAGAAGTTACAAATAAATCAGAAAATGTGTTAAATGATGTTATAGAATAAACATCTGACATTTATTTTTTAAAAGGATGAATGGGATTTTCTTTGCAGACCAAAGACTTCTTGATTCAATGAGTCCTTTAGTCTATTATTTCACTCATGGTTTTGGTTTCTCTGGAAAGCAGGAACTACATGAAAAAATAACATACTTCCATAGTATTCCCTAATTCAAAGCTCTGCAAAGCAGTAGGTATCAAGAAATGTGCTGAACAAAATTTTTAAAATGACTATACATCTCCCTACACACCTCTTTGGTAATAGAACATCACATACAGTAGTTTGTCTACTTTTCAAACTGATAGATGAAAGCTGCCTCTCTCATTCTCAAAATGAAGGCATTGATTTAGATGATCTGTAAGGTCTCTTCTAGCGTTAAGTCCTATGATCTTTCTGGAGGTTAACTATCTAATATGAGACTGTATCCTGGAGTCTTTTATGAGCATGAATCTGTATGGGGCACAGGTCTGAAGAGATTTAGTCAAAGGGAGGCAGATTTTGGTTAAAAAAAAAAACAAAAAAACAAAAAACCCCTGATGATTTATAGAAAATCATGGAAAGTCTGAGAAAGGTTTAGTGCAAGAAAAATAGGCAGTTTGGGGAAGAGAGCAGACAAATATTGGAGTAGGCTATTTTAGGGATAGGGCACAGAAAAAGAAAAAAATTGACATATGAAACATTTTGTGAGCTATGTGCTTTCAGTTTCTTTAGACCGAATCTCCTCTTTGTATGTGGATGGGATATAATCAAATGGAGTAGAACTAGAATTGAGAAAATAGAGACTATTCTACTGTGAGCTCCCTCTTCTCTTCATCTCAAAACCCCTTGACACCCTCCTGCCCTACTCTCTCCTCACTGACTACAGTCTTTTATACAGCAGCCCTTCTCCTTGCCAAGGCTACTCTCTTTACATTAACTATTGACTACTTCCATTCCCATCTTCTCTAGAGGATTACCCAGTTCAATAATCTCTTATCTCTGTTTAATCTTTAATCTATCATCTTATTCTTTCCTTGCTGCCTATAAGCATGTGCAGATCTCCCCCATCCTTAAAAACATCCCTAGATCCTACCATATGTGCTAGCTATCATTCTATATCTCTCCTCTTCAGCTACAACTCCTAGGAACAAACTATTGAAATTTATTGCCACCAATTCCTCTCTGTTTATTTTCTTCCCAACCCTTTGCAATCTGGCTTCTAATCTTAGCAGTCAGTTGAAACCACTGTATACAATATTTCTAATTATGTCTTAATGGCTAAATCTGATGGTCTTTTCTAAATTCTCATTTTTCTTGTCCTCTTTGTTGCATATAACACTGTTTACTAATCTCTCTTACTAGATACTCTCTTTTCTTTGGGTTTTCATGTCACTATTTTCCTGGTTGTACTCCTTTTGTCTCATCACTCTTCAAAGTATTTGCTAGATCATTATCCATAGTGCACCCATAACTGGAGGTATATCACCAAGTCTCTATCTTTACTCCTCTTCTTTTCTTTAGATTCTCATTTGAATCTGCAGCCATTGGCTTAATTATCATCTTTAGTCAGAAGACTCTAAGAGACATCTTTCTTATCTCTATATAAGAGCTATTATACATATATATATATATATATATACACATTATACTTATGTCTACATGATCTACATATAAATATAGATAACTCTGTATGTGTATGTGTGTGTGTACATTCAGTCTTGGTCTCTTTCCTGAACTCTGGTCCCTTATCACCAACTTCCTATTAGACATTACAAATAGAACATCTCATACACAATATATCTAAAAAAAAAATAACATTATTTCTCTCCTGAAACCTATTCAACTTTTGGACTTCTCTATTCCTATCAAGGGTACCACCATCCTTCTGTTCTCCTAGGTATTAGGTTTCTTCAAATTGGTAATGACAATGTCAATTAAACTACAGAAGGGACAGGATCAAAAAGGAATAATTGAGAGTGCTAGAGGTGACTAGCCTGAGCATAAAATCCCAAACCAAGAACTGAAGCATGAGAAAACATAAGAAAATATTTAACACAATTAAGCAATTTGGGGGTTAAGTATGGTCAAAAATGAAAACCCAGAAGATTAAGAAAAACCCTACAATTACAAAAAGAGCAAAGCAATAAAATACAATTACGAAAAGAAACAAAGCAATAGAAAAACATTAAATAAGAAACCAAATGGGAATTTGGTAAGAAAAAAAAAAGAAGAAAGAATAGGTAACTTGGAAGAAAAGGGGGAAACCTTACTCAAGTAGTGGACTTCCTGAATAATAGGATTCAATGACTCCACAAGATAATTAGAAATATTTCAAAAAAGCCAAAATTTTGGGGGGAGAAAGACTATGTAAGATATCTACTCTCAAACATGATTGACTTGCAAAATAAGGTGAGGAAAGATAATCTAAAGAATAGTATTCTGCCTCAGGGAGGGGGAAGGGGAGTGAGAGAAGGAGGGATAAAATTGGAACCCAAAACTATAAATAAAAATGTTTATTATTTTTAAAAAGAATAAAATACAAAAGAATAATAGTCTCTGAAAATATAATAAAAAACCTGAACTCTATATTTCTCCTTTGTTAAGGGCTAAAATTCTAGCTAGTCTGTCTAAAATATCTAATGAGTGGTCGCCAATGAATTATAAGCTTTAGCAAGAGTTAGACTTTTAAGCATTTATTAAGGAGAATAAGAATTTAGTAAAGAGAAAGGCCTAGATTCCTATCTATTAAAGGGAGAGCACAACATTTCTAGCTCCGCTCTCCACCAGAGTCCAAAGGAAAGAGCGCAAGACTGAGCACCAGTCTCTTCCTTCCTCCTCCCACTAGCCCGCGTCACTTCCTGACGCCAAAGAAAAGACTCCTGGTCTTGCCCTCAAAGACCTTCACTTCATGGGCGGAACTCTTCTACAGTAAGTCTCCAGCAGGTGGCATTATTCCAATCATTACACCTTCCTTCTTTCCTTCCTTCCTCCCTTTTGTCCTTCCTTTCTTCCTTTCATATCACAAATTTGCTTGTTATCCTTGTGCAGGAGCAATGCTAATCTAGATATTGTTCTAATTTTAGTATATATGTTGCTTAAGTGGGTTCCAGGGCACTATATTTCAACATGTCATTAAAAAAAAAAACAAACCTGTATAGATCTATTAGAACCAGTGGGAAATGGGAAAATGGAAAGCATTCATGCATTACCTCCTAAAAGAAAACTCAAACTAATGACATCCAGGAATGTCATAGAAAAAGCATAATCTTTCCAATGCAAAAAAAAAATGCTTCAAGTAACCAGAAAAAAAAGAGTTAAAGAACCAAAGAACTATAGTCATAATTACATGCTCCTTGGCAACAAATTCCATAAGAGAAAATATGAGATATAATATGGGAGAAAATATGTACTTAGCTAGTAAAAAAATGCAAAATATAGAGGTTACTACTAAAAATAATATATTCTGCAAAAAAGAGTATAAACCTAGTAAGGAAAAATGGATCGTTAATAGCATAGAGGATTTTTAAGCATTTCTAGTAAAAATACTAGAGCTGAGCAGAAAGTTTGAATACAAATAGCAGATTAAGGGGCAATCTAAAAAGGTAAATATATTTAAACCTCTTGAAAGGGCTGAATGATAAGAGAATTTATACATTTGAATAAGAGAGAAGATACAAGTGTCACTTTAGGACCCTAACGTTTTCAAGTGTGACAGAGGGAGGCCTGGTGGTTGTGTTCTATTTTGAGATTGTTTTTCAGTGAGGAAAGAAAAGGGAGGGCATAAAAAATACACAAGACAGAAATGCAGAAAAGGGGACAGAAATTTAATATTTTGAATAAATAGGTGCTCAAGAAGAAGAACATACTAACATAGAGAAAGGGTTGAATAAAGCTGGCATCTTATGACCTCACTTTGATCTAAATCAATAAAGGAGGACCAAAGAGAAGAAGAGAGACACAGAAGGAGAGAGAGGGACAGAGAGACAGAGACAGGGAGAGGGAGACAGAGAGGGAGGGAGGAAGGGAGGGAAGGGAAGAAAAAAGGGGGAGAGACAGAAACAGACATACAGACAGAAATATAGACAGAAAGATACAGAAAAAGAGACATGGAGAGGGAGAGAGACAAAGGGAGAGAGGGAAGGATAGAGGGAAGGGAAGAAGGAAGGGGGAGGGAGGGACATAGAGGAAATTGAAAGGTTCTTATATGAAAAAAATAATGTAACTAGGGTAAGAAGGAAAATGTCTTATTTAGGAAAAGATTTTTTTAAATCAAATATCTCAAAATTTCTAATATCCCAGATATGTATATAACTAACAGAAATATACGTCTAAAAACTATTCCCTAGTAGACAAATGGTCAAAGAATATGAACAAACATTTCTCAAAAAAGAAATACAAAATATTAACAACAATATAAACTTGAAATCAATTGTGGGTGGAAGGTAGCACTAAGATGTTGTAGTAGTAGGAAGAAGTATCACATACTACCCCCTCCAACCAAAACATAAACCCTCCAAATAGATCTAGAAAATATCCCAGGCAGAATTCTGATAGAGAAATCCAAGAAAAAGTAACAGTGTCATTTTTTCCAGTCTAGGGTTGGCAAAGTGAAACAGAGAAGTCTGTGGACACCAGAAACAGGGTATAGATAGGAGCATGCCACTTGTATCAGAATATTCCAGTGTAGGGAAAGGTTGTGTACCAGATCAAGGTGAGGTTCTACAGGGTGCTGAAATAGATGCCAATTGACAGCTTTGTTACCCACTATCCAGTTCGGGGTTACAGATCCATGTTGAAGAGGGTACTTAGGCTAAGGGGTACCATTCCAAGATAAGGAGTGGTGAGGGTCCTAGGCCACATACCTAGAGGAATAAGTTTAGAATCAGACACCAGAAACAGAAAGGGTCTTAGTTCTTGCTTCTGACCTAATCTGAAGCCTTTAGAGGAATAACCAGGAAGGAAATCCCAGACTATAAACTAGTAGCTTCCCAACTGGCTGAGTGAAACTCATGTTAGGAACTTGCAGAGCTCAAACCAGGAGTGGAGATGGGGGTATGTGGAATGATTCAATTTTACCCTGAGTCAGAACACTTTGGGGAGCACTGAAAGCTTAAAATTCCCCAGCTTGAGCTGTCCCCTAGAGCCTGGAATAACATAATATTAAATAATCCAAGAAAGCAGTAATAGGACCAACCCAGACCTCCCTTTCAGATGTGTGCAGAGCTGGCCCTAATATTAAGCCTGAAGTCAGAAAATATACTTGAGGAATGAGCAAACAAACAAACAACCAATCCCACCACAAATAACTGTTTTGATGAAGGAATGCTCAAGATATAACACTGGAAGAGGATAATGACTCCAAAATATCAATCTATAAGCAAAGCCTCAAAGAAAAACATAACCTAGGTATAAATTCCTCTAGAATTCTTGGAAAAGATGAAGCAAGAATTAAGAGTTAACACCATTTTTAAATGAGAAGCACTAGAGGAAATGGTTGGAAAAGAACTGAGAGCTGTGGAAGAAAGAATTGGAAAGGGAATTTAGAGCCAGGTCTAAGAGGTACAAAATCTTCCCCAACTATATGAAAATTAAAATAGACAAAATAGAAGCCAAAGTTCAGATCAAAGCTGTGTAGAAACTTTGAAGTTCAAACACAAGAATTAAGAGAAAAATGAAAAAGTAACAAACAAGCAATCATAAGGGATTAAACTAGGATAACCTTATTGATATTCTAATTTGGGGTAATGATATATGTGTCCCCTCTGGATTCTATCATCATCAAGGGTCATAAAAGAAGTCTAAGTAGACAAAAGGTCTGGGAGTGATTCTATTATGTCTTGATAATCTTAAAAGAAGTATAGAAAAGGAAAAAGGAATAATCAGGTAGGGGTGGGGAGAAAGGAGGGGAAGGAAGGTTAGAATAAATTATCACACATAACTAAAGTAGGTAAGTGGAAGTCTATACAAAACAATGAAGAAGAAGTAGGGGAACAACTGAGACCTTAACCACACTCTCATCTGAACTGGTTAAAGGAGGAAAGAAAAGACACATATGGTTGGGTACCAAAATACATTTTACTCAACAGGGGAATAGGAAGGAAAGGGGAGAAAAGGGAAGGAGTTAAAGGGAGGGTAACTTAAGGGAGGAATTGGTGTAAGGAAAACAAACTCTAAGAACATATTGTGTAAATATTTTTATAGCTCTTTTTGAGGTGGTAAAGAATTGGAATGTGAAGGGGTATCCATTAATTGGGGCATGGTTGAAAAAGTGGTAGCATATAAATGTGATACAATACCATTGTGCTGTAAGACATTATGAAGAGAATGGTTTCAGAGAAACCAGGGAAGACCTGTATGAATGGTTGCACAGTAATGTGAACAGAACCAAGAAAAGCATTCATACAATGGCTAGTGAATAATATTGAAAGACTTACTCAGATCAGAGTAATCATTAGCCACAATTCTAGAGTACTAATGATGAAACAAGCTACCCACCTTCTGGTAGAGAGGTGAAAGATTCAGAACACAGATGATATATATGTGTGTATGTATATGTGTGTACATATGTATATATATTTATGTGTGAGTGTGTGTAAAAAGTTTGAGAGACAGTTTCTGGGTCATTAATCATTTTATTAATCTTGATTATAAATAATTAATAAAAGGGGTCAGTGGCACCCTTGAATGCCAAAGACCACTCATGAAACCCACTCAATGACTATATCCTTTGGAGGAGTGGGTGTTCCTGAGGGTCGAAACAAACTCTGATTGGTTAACAAGTAATGAGAGAATGAATACTATAATGGGATGTAGGTTTATTCTAATGAGGGTCTAGGGGAACTGACTCTGATCATTCAGATTTATCTATACCCATATCACCCTATCTAGGGTAATCTAAACAAAAGGGGAAGTCCACTTTTACACAGACTTGTCTGACTAAAAGACAATGGGCCAGAATCTATCAATTCATGTAAACTCAACTTTATTTTTTGAACAGATCTGAGTTTTACAGTGGGGTGTGTATGCCTAAGATTTCATCTCTTTATCAGCCCTGTCCTTTATTTTTTTTTTTTAATTTTCATTTATTTATTTATTTATTTTTTAGTGAGCCAATTGGGGTTAAGTGACTTGCCCAGGGTCACACAGCTAGTAAGTATTAAGTGTCTGAGGCCGGATTTGAACTCAGGTACTCCTGACTCCGGGGTCAGTGCTCTATCCACTGTGCCACCTAGCTGCCACCAGCCCTGTCATTTAAAGGATGACTGTGAATAGTCTACAGGGAATGAGGAAATAGAAAGGGGAAAAACCTTAATCCTAATTAAATAATTGTTTATTAATATGAAAGAAATAATTATTTCTCTCAAGATAAATGCGTGTGTATATGTGTATCTCCAATGTGGGAAAATTGCTTTGCATGATTTTGTTGGTTTGAGAGACTAAAAAGCCCTTTGAAGCCCTCACTACAAATACCAAAGACCTGTCTCTAGGCAGTTCAGCTTCTCAGTGACTTGTTTGTTGACCATCATCAGGATGATCCATGTAATGTCACAACTTGCACTGAATTGGATTTAAGTAAGGGAGGGCTGTTCAAAGTCACCAACCTCACTCTCTCCTCTGGAACCATCAGGGTTCAGTTGCAAGATTTATGTCAGGACAACTGGAGATGGCCCTGAATATTTAAGGCAATCAGAGTTAAGTGACTTGCCCAGGGTCACACAACTAGTAAGTATCGGAGGTGAGATTTGAACTCAGGTCCTCCCAACTTCAGGGCTAGTGCTCAATCCACTGTGCCACCTGGCTGCCTCTCTCAGTGGCATAGATTTGATGTCAAAGAAGAATGCTACAGACAGAAGACTTCATGAAACAGAGAAGGCTCTTTCTTCCTTTGTCCTTTGGGGGTGCTTTGACTCTTCTTGGGGGCTTGTTACCCTCTACCAATAACCTATAATTTGAAAGTGTTACAGTTAAAATAATTATAAGAGACACCAGTTTTGGGCAATCATATTATCGATATTATTGATCTATGAGTAAAGGATTAACAATATGACTTCCTAGCTTCTCATGGGAGACACACACACACACACACACACACACACACACACACAGATAGAGAGAGAGGGACAGAGAGAGAAAACGTGGCTAATTTTCCAGGTTTTTTATCCCTTTCCAATAAGAGGCCAATCATTATACATCAATCAAATCTGATTGGTTCACATAATTAAAGGTGGGTTACATCAGGTCCAAAGGACTGAACTGTCCCCTTGATTTGGGACGATATTTCTATATATGGTAATAATCCAAAGAATTCAGACCCCACCCAGACTGAGCCAGCATGCTGGCTACTACTTGGGTATAGTCCTGAGGGGGACAGTGAGTCTGGCTGACAGCAAGTAACAAAAAAGGGGAATCTGAATTTCCCCATATACTGGTCATCAATAATTATTTTCTCACAAAAGGGAATAAGCATTTATTAAGCACCTCCTATGTGCCAGGCACTATACTAAGCATTTTTTTTTGTGTGTGTGTGAGGCAATTGGGGTTAAGTGACTTGCCCAGGGTCACACAGCTAGTAAGTGTCAAGTGTCTGAGGCTGGATTTGAACTCAGGTACTCCTGACTCCAAGGCCGGTGCTCTATCCACTGTGCCACCTAGCTGCCCCTGAGGCCAAATTTGAACTCAGGAAAATGAGTCTTCCTGACTCCAGACCCACCACTCTATCCATTGCACCACCTAGCTGCCCACTATACTAAGCATTTTACAAATATTGTCTTATTTGATCCTTGCAATAGCCCTAAGATAGAAGTGCTATTATTATCCCAATATTACAGATAAGAAAACTGAGGTTCAAAGAGTTTAATTGACTTGTCTAGGGTCATTCATCTAGTAGGTGTCTGAAGCTTAGATTTGCACTCAGGTCTTCCTGACTTCGGGCCTAGTGTTCTATCCTCTGCCGCCTAGCTGCTTTGATAAGCTCCATTTGATTTTAAATATGACCTTTTTCAGATGGTGCAGTGAATAGAGTGCCTCCCAGATGGAGGTCCCCTAGCATGTTCCATGCAGGTGATTCCTGCATGGTGATCTTGGTCTGTGCCAAATCCCCATTACATTAATAACTCTTTTACAGTTGAGTCTCAGGACACCAGAAGTTGCTGTCCAAGCCTTCCGGTAAAATTCTGTTCCAGGCCAGGAGAAGAGTCATGATCTCAAGTGCCCTGAATGCTGCTCTTGCCTGATTAGTTCTGCTCTTGTCCTTTAGACATGGGTGAGGGTTTTCCCCAGGCCCCTAAGGCATGAGGCTCCATCATACCCTTTCACTTAGAGATAACACTGCTAAGTATATACCCCAGGGAATATAAAGACAAAAACCAACAAAAACCAAAAATAAAACAAAACAGAAAAGATTCCATAAACACCAAAATATTAATAGCAATATGTTGTATTAGCAAAGAAATAAAAATAAAGTAGATGCTCATGAATTAGGAAATGGCTAAAAACATTACAGTACATGAATGTTATGGAAAATTACTGTGCTATAAGAAAAAAATGAATGTAATTTTGCAGAGAAGCATAGAATGGCATAATGAACTGAGGCAAAATGAAGTTGAATCAAGAAAACCATACATATATTTTCCATACATATTGCTACCATATGTATATATACATTGTGTATATATGTATGCGTATATATACATGTGTGTATATATAGATTGCTACTATTGCAATTATAGTATTGCTACTATAGCAATATGTATATATATGCATATTGCTATAGTCATTATATATACTGACTATAGCAATTTACAGATATAAATGACTATAGCAATTTATATATATATATTTAATAGCAACTTATATATAATGACTATAACAATATGTATAGAAAAAAACAAAGTAATTTTTAAAAAATGCTGTGAAATCAATATTAACAAGCTTGGCCCCAAACAGCAGGTATAGAGATGCCTGGGGATCCCCCATGGTCACAGAGCTAGTATGTGTCAGAAGCAGGACACAACTTGTACCCAGGTCTTCCAGATTCCAACATCAACCATCTACCTACCACACCATGCTGCCTCTGAGTTATATTCAATGACTAAAATCACATTCTGCTAGTAGCTTCTATTTTTTTAACACATGATGAGAATTTTGATCACAGGTGTAATACATTTCAAAGCCAGAAAATAGTGCTTTAAATGAGAAATCTCAACAAGGCACAATATTGCATGGCAGCCATTGTGTCAGCAGTACAACTTCTATGCTAAAGGTACATTTTAAATATTTTTTTGAATTTTTTTTTTTTTAGTGAGGCAATTGGGGTTAAGTGACTTGCCCAGGGTCACACAGCTAGTAAGTGTTATGTGTCTGAGGTCGGATTTGAACTCAGGTACTCCTGACTCCAGGGCTGGTGCTCTATCCACGAATTCTTTCTTTAAAATCTTTCAGTAGTAAACTATTTCTAGCAGTTTTGCCTTTTAGATGAAACTCCTTTACAAAATAGTTTAATTTTTTACTCAGACTTCATGATTGTCTTATGAGCAGTGAGGCAGCCAGACACATCCATGATTTTCTTTTCTCTCCTTTCAGGTTTCTCAGATGGGTATGTGCAAATGGAAAAGTGAAACAATTTTACCCTGATTACAGACATGGTACTGTTATTGTTCAGATTGCATCTCATGAACTGAGGTGGTAATAATGTGGTTCCAAGGCCTCGGGAAAAATAATACTTTGTTATGAAGCCATAAGTAGTTTCTGTTCAAAAGCTAGACAAAAAATATCTGAATTCCCATGTACTATTTAAAGATATTTGTGATTCTGAACACATTGGCTAAGAAAGAATCTTGTGATTATTATCTCAGTATCACACTTTAGCAGCTTCATACCTTGAGAAGAACCTCTTAAGTACTGTAGCCACTGGTGCCTTTCTTTCTTTCTTTTGTTTGTTTGTTTGTTTGTTTTGGGTTTTTTGGCAGGGCAATGGGGGTTAAGTGACTTGCCCAGGGTCACACAGCTAGTAAGTGTCAAGTGTCTGAGGCCGGATTTGAACTCAGGTACTCCTGAATCCAGGGCCAGCGCTTTAACCACTGCGCCATCTAGCTGCCCCTCACTGGTGCCTTTCTATTGTGGTGTTTGGTGATGCCTAACACCATAGTGAGATCTGTTGAGAAGTGCTATTATATTGGAGAGACATTCTCTAAACTTCATACCAGCATAGATGCTATACTAAGCTCTGCACCCACTTTCTACCAACTTTCTTTCATTTCTTATGACCACTGCTGTACTGTGTGACCCACTGAGAAGTAGAGGCAAGACGAGCATCTTAGTGGCATGTAATATGATTCAATTCATCAAGCATTTGTTAATATAATTTAACATATGATCAACATAACATATTAGTAAGATTTATTAATGCTTATGGTTAAGTTCCTTCTTCCATGTTTTTTATAATTTCCCAATGAAAATGAGAGACAATATTTTACCTCTTGCATTTCAAACGCTACTAGAGTTGAGGACTAGTGCCATTTTTTTTTTCAAAGAAAGGGTCAGTTTTTTAATCAGAAGGGTCAAACCCTATTTATGAAAATCTATTTCCTTAATCCTGTCCATATGACTTTTTGGGGATTGCTTTTTTCTGAGATCTGTTGTTGGGGCAGAAACATGAGGTATTCTGCTTCCTCATGCCAAACTGTTAGTTGTTAACTTATATATAATCCATCCATCTATCAACAAACATTTATTAAGCACACGTACAAGGCCCTATGCTAGGCGCTGGAAACAAAAGTGAAACACACATGTAATAGGCACATTTCATTATGTACAAAATATATACAGGGTAAATAGAAGGTATCTTTGGATGAAGGGAGGCACTAGCAGTTGAGGGGGAACCGGAAAGGAAAGTGGTTTTTGAATTAAGCTTTGAGGGAAACTAGGGGTTCTAAGAGGCAAATATGAATGGGAAATTCAGTAGGTAGTTCTGGTGGCACTTATGGGAAGTGTAGGAATCAGACAAGGAAAGAAGATGAGTGAAGATAACGCAGGTAGAGGAAGTCTAAATAATGATTGTTCTCAGGTTACAGTTAAGTGTGTGTGTGGGGGAGGCAGCAGAACCAATTAGAGTGTGATGTGATGAAATCTGACTGTAGTAAAATGAAAAAGTTTCCTTTGTTATTTTCCATTAAAAAAAAACTCGCATAGTGTTTCTCTTCTTTTTAAAAAACAAGAGAATTGGACTTGGAATGAGAAAATCTAGATTTAAATACCAGTTCTGTTTCTTCCTGTATGTGTGACTTGGGGTAGGTCATTTGATCTTTCTGAACCTCAGTAAAAGATCTCCCTATGTCTATGAGCTTATTATCCTATTTTCCCTTCCAGCAATGTCATGATTCTAGACCTCTAAAAATTGCAGTGTATTATTGAAAACAAGGTTAGCCTTTGACAAAACTGTGAAATGGGAAAATTTTGTCTTTTGTTTATTCAATTTCATCTTTTTCCCTCTGGATCACACCCTCACATTCTCAAAATCCTCATACTCTTTCCTCGGTATTAAAAACAAATTAGTTTCAGGAAAGGACTTTGTAAATTAAAAATTCAGACTAAGGTATGAAAATGTGATAAAGCTTAAGGTGTTCCCTCTCTGGCCTGAATCATAGAATTCCAGATATTATTTACAGCAAAGGTTCTTAACTTAGAATCCATGATCTAGTCCATGGATAGATTTTAGGGGGCTCATGAACTCATATGGGGAAAAGATTACATATTAATTTCTATAAAATTGATTTCTTTTATAATCTGATATATCTCATTTTATCCATTTATTAATTACTCTGAGATGGGATCCACAGCCTTTACCAGACTGTCATAGGAATCAATGACACAAAAAATTTCTGATCTAGAGAGTAGAGGGTATCTTGTGTGGGGATTCTTTCCCAATGGGCCTGAAATTACATCAGGTAGGCAGCTGTATACTCTTTTTCTTTGGAGGGGGGGTAGGTATTATAAAAGAGTATTCCTGTTTAGAAACAGTCTGGCCTAGGTGACCTTTGAAGGCCCCTTCCAACTCATATCTTAGGATTCTAATGGCCTAAATCATGTTTATATGTAACTCAAAGATAGGCCTGTTAACACTCAGATTTAAAATAGTGAGCAATTTTCTCCATGGTTTACAACCCTAACAACTGGAGCATGAGTATTCTCTCTTGCATCAGCTAAAGTTTTCCATCTGTTTACGGCTCTGAAAGTTCTCCAAATTGCTGTTTTCTTTTTTTTTTTCTTTACTTAAAAAAAATAAGGCTCTCTGGTATTTGTTTTCTTAACACCACTAAGTGTACCTGTTTCCCTAATCAGGTATAGTGTGAAATTATTTCTCATTATAACTAAGCCGGGAGAAAAAAAGGATGTGTTAATGATGCCCTGTGGTCTCCATTGCATCAGAGGAGTTTGGCAAGTGAGGATCAAATGAGGGAGATGCTTTGTACACATGGCACTGCAATCTTCAAAGTGTTGAACTGTAAATGAAGCATAATGGGGATTGTTAAACATGTAATCAATACATCTGATTCATAGGCTCATTAACAGTGCCCTCTCTAGGGACTTCCCTTCAAAACAAAAAGTGCTCCCAAAGAATGATTAGCTTATGTTTGAAATCTATGCAAAACTTTTAAAAAATGATTTTATATTTTCATCTTTTAATTTTGTGGAAAGCTGGACAGGGGGAAAACATTTTGGAGACAAGAATGTATAAGATCTAATCTATCAATTTGTTTTCTTTATGTGGCTGTGCCATCAACCAAATCACAATATAACATTATAATTTTTGGTTTTTACAAATCCCTTCACTGATGCATGCAGTTCAACAGCTATTCTCTGGTCTGTTACAGTTTTAGAAAGTTTCTTGAGTAAACTGAGAGGTTAAGTGACTTATTTATAGTTACCCAAAAGCTAGTGTGATCATCAGGACTTGAAACTAGTTCTTCCTGATTCTAAGGGCTATCCTCTATCTACTACACCACAGTTAGATAATTAAATGCAGAAGCTGAAAGATTTACTTAAGAATGTAATATTATGTGAGGTTAAGGTTATGTGAGCACGGTGAAGTGCTGAATAGAAGCAATTAATCTGAATAATTGAAGCTTTTCTATCTCCCAGACACATAAATAAAACTTTTGTTTAAAATCAACCTCAGTTAGTCAGTCAGTGCACATTGATTTAGCACCTACTATGTGTCAGGCACTGTGCTAAGTGCTGAAGATACAAGAATAGGCAAAAGTTCCTGCTTTCAAAGAGATAACAGTCTAATGGAGGAGAGAAGGTGTAAACAGCTATGGACAAATATATATATATATATATATATATATATATATACGGGATAGATTGAAGAGAACCAACAAAGGAGAGGTGTTAGAATTAAGAGAACTGGGAAAGTTTTCTTGTAGTTGGTATTTGAAAGAAGTCAGGGAAACCAGAAGGAAGACATGAGGAGGGAGAGCATTTCAGGCATGGGGAGAGCCAGCCAAAATGCCCAGAGTTGGGAGATGGAGTATCTTTTATTTTTTTTTTTAATGAATTCATTTCTCACTCTTTTTTGGTGATGTAGACCTGGCCATCATATGGGACATGATTAGAATTTATGTCTTTGATCTCTGCTTAGACCCTAATCCTTTGCACAAACCACAAGTGTTATATGGTACCCTTTTTCATATTTGTATCCCTAGTGTTTGGCAGAGTAAGTGCTTAATAAATAAATTGCATCCATCCATCCATCACTCTCTCTGTCCCTCCCTCCCTCTCTTCCTTCCTTCCTTTCTTCCTTCTTGCTTTCATTGGAACTATGTAACTTGTCCTAGAGATTCGGTCCATTCCTCCTGTCCTATATCCTCACAATTCCTTTTCTTCTTTCCTCTTAGTTCAAGTCTAGGATTCGATATTAAAACAAATTTGTACTAATCTGAGGGGGCGGGGGACACAAACTTACTTTTCCTCAGTAGCGATATTTATTATTGTGCAATAAAGCTGGTGGACTCAATTATCCATTTTTCTGGCCTTTATGAAGAATGATCATGATTTTGATCAGTAGGTTATATTATTATAGTATAAGAATATAGTGGAAGGAACACCGCACAGTGGAAGTTAGGAATTAGAAGACTTGAGGGGCAGCTAGGTGGTGCAATGGATAGAGAGCCCTGGGTCTGGAGTCACGAAGACCTGAGTTCAAAACCAGCCTCAGACACTTACTAGCTATGCAAGTCACTTAACCCTGTTTGCTTCAGTTTCCTCAACTATAAAATAAACTGGAGAAGGAAACGGCAAACCACTTCAGTATCTTTGCCAAGAAAACCCCAAATGAAGTCATAAAGAGTCAGACATGATTGAAACAACCAAGCAACAGCAAAATTTGAGTACCACCTCTGTCATTTAATAGCTGTGTGACCCAATAATTACTCTGAGACTCTGTTTTCTCATAAAATGTGATGATAATAATAATAATAGAATGAGGTTGTTGTGATCAGAGAAACAAAATACTATGCTACTCTAAAGTGTTACATAAATGTGAGCTATAATTCAGGAGGATGCTAGAGCCAGATCTTACTGACGAGGCAATTTAAAAATTTTTAGCATGAGTATTTACACCAAAGAAATCAGCAAAGGCCACAAATCAGGGCATATATTGTTTAGTTAATTCTCTAATGTCAAGACTGATGGAGAAAATGTTAAAAATCTAGATTAAATTTATAAGCATGTCACATGTATTTTTTCACCCCGGGTGGCCAGTTGTTAAACATTTACCAGCCATCCCTTGTATCCTTTTAGGACAGAGGGCAAGAGAAACTCTTTTCCTCCCAGTACATTCTGAAAGTAAACCAGGAAGTCATGAGACAAGAGGAGGAGCACACTGTTTGTACATTGTTTCATCTGGCTTCCTTCCTTTTCTGACCTTGAATCAGACTTCCAGGCTTCTATGAAGCAGATGGGAATGGCTTAGATTGTAGATGTGACAATCACTTTTGCTTTGACCTGAGACATGTACATACAGAAAACAAGAGATTAATGTTATGGGAGAGATTCTGATCTCTGAGCAGGGATAAAGATGGGAGCTGTGACTAAAGCGTATCCTGAGTTGCTGAGACTGCTAGCTATTGATTGGTGAAGTACAAAGCAGAATTTAATTTCCATAATTCCTTCCCCTTGTTTAGAGTTCATGATACTAAGATAGCATGTGGATACCCCATTCCCTTATTCCCTTTGCTTTTTTATATATTTGTTTATATGCTACTTTCCCATTAGATTGTAAGCTCCTTGAAGGAAGAGACTATCTTTTGCCTCTTTTTTTTTTTTAAATTCCCAGCACTTAGCACACTGCCTGGCACTTAAAAATATTTATTGATTCATGTGTTGATTATTCCTTTCCTTAAACTAAGGGTGTGTGGTAGGTGTGGTAAAAAAATATGAAAGTTTTTTAACAGTTGGTTAGGATAACTGAAAGACTCCAGTTTTTGAAGGACCACCCTTTTGGGGAGGAGACCAACAGTCCGCCTGCTGCGCACGTCAGACTGCCTGCTATGCACTCGACTTCCGGGGTGCGAGCTTAAAAGACAAGGAGAGAACGGAAGTGGGGCTTTTTCCTGCTCTGCTGGTCTCCTGACTGCGTGACACAGACGGTCTCTCTCTCTCCAAAGGTGGCCTTCTCTTTTGGTGAGTTTTTATAAGGAATATAGACTAAGCCTAGACTTAAGACGATTTGTATTGTATTTCTACTTTCCTATCCTTCTAATCAACATTACCTTGTGACTACCATACAATAAAGGCTCTATCTAGAAAACCAGAAGCTTCTTCCATTTACTAGTCTGGGAGATAAATTAAGGGAAAGGTTAAGTAGGGGAGATTTATGATCTAATATCCAATTTTAATCTCACATAGGTAATATCTTCAGTCACACTCAAAGATCTGGGAAGGCAAATGGAAGAATGTTTAGGAGATGAAGGAGGTAGATCCATATGGTAGCACTTAATGTCTTTCTTTCCTTTCACTTTGTGCTAATATTCAATAAACTGATCACATTATGGTAAGTCTTTGAATGTTGGAATGTGGGAGAGGAGAGTCTGTGACCTATGTATAGATTTTATAACTTAATATTTTGGGTTAGCATTCCATTTCATTCCTCATATTAATTTCAGACTTAACTGCCATAAAATGTTTAGTGCTATCATTGAAGCAGCAGGCTTGACAATTGGAGAAATAGTTTAGACATCTAGATTCTGAGAGCCCTCTTCTGGCCAGTGGACATACTGCAGCTTTTAAGGAAAGTTTTTCTCACGTTTCTGCAAAGAAAAACTGATTAAAACGCTGGATGGTAGTAGCTAAAGTAGGGTTCTACCTGATGGGCAACTCAGATATTATATTCCCTGGCTGGATAATTAATATAATGATATCCTGTCTTCCTGTGGGATTAAGGAAGGCAGCCCTTACACCACACGAATAGATTTTAACTGCTTGTCTAAAGTCATACTAGCATACTGGGTGTCTAGTTCAGAGATTTTCCCATAGTTTTTCTGTGGGGGCTTCAACAAAAAGAAATCAGAATGCCTTCTGATTGTATATCAAAGGCCATATCCAGCACCCCTGGAATTCGTCACACATTTCTTTGGGAGTGGGCCTTTTTAAACCCACCTTTCCTCCAGATTTCTTATCTGCTTTTGTTTAAGCCATAAAAAACCCCTTGCAATCTGTTGCATGGTGTCCTTTTGGCAATAGGCTGAATAACACCCATGATCATGCCATATTTTCTTCCCTGCTTGATAAAACCTTTCTTTTAATTTTTATAGGCATTGTCTTTGGTTTTCCTTCCCTTTTAGGAATAAGGGGATTCAAACATCAAGAACTGGCCTTTGCATTCTCTGGTCTTCTCCTTTGGGGAATGAAAGATCTAAATCTTATTTGAGAGGTTTGCCTTGGTTTACAAGTATGTTATGGGCCCAGAGCACCCCAGAAGTTCTCTGGGGCACATCAAAGAACCTTCTCCTTGAGACACTAAAACAGAGGACAGACACGCCTAGAGAGATAAGTGAAACCAGATCGGACTGAGCTAGCTGGAGACCCCCACCCTTCATTCTAGTCTCCCTCAACCCTGGGGCAATAAGATTATGTAATGGGGGAAATGGGGTATGGGTTAGATCAGGGGTTGGGGTTCTTAGGAATTCCTCTTTAAAGAATTACACCCTCTTGCACACAAAGTAGTTAGAATAAGGTGGTAGTTTATTTAGGGCCAAGGGAAGGGAAGGGTAGGGGGAGGGAAACCATGAAAGAAATCCTTGGACTTCTCATGGGGAGATAGGCACAAAGCACATGGTTCAGAGGTACCCGTCTTCTCAAACAGGAGACTGGAAGATACTTTTATAGAGGAATGATGGGGGTGGACCATCTGCCTGTGAAAAGTTCCTTTAGTGAGGGAGGACCATCCCCCACTGGGGGTAGCTGGAGGAATTTGGTGAGGGGTGGCTCTCTCTTCAGGACACAAAGGCCGCAGCCACACCCAAGGGAGACCAGAATGAAGGGTAGGAATCCGAAGCTAGCTCAGTCTGATTTGGTTCAGTTTATCTCTCTAGGTGTTATCTGTCCTCTGGTTTAGTTTCTCAAGGAGAAGGCTCCTTGATGTGCCCCAGAGAACTTCTGGGGTGCTCTGCACCCCATGACAATTAGGTGTGGCTCCTTCCTTTGTTGAGATCTGCAGCCACCCCTCACCCAACTCCTCCAGGGGAATGGTCTTCCCTCACTAAGGGAACTTTCCACAGTCAGATGGTCACCCCAATCAATCCTCTATAAAAGTATTTGCCAGTCTCCTGATCGAGGAGATTGGTATCTCAGAGTCACTCTCTTTGTGCCATGCCTTTCTCCCCTTGAGAAGTCCAAGGACTTCTTTCATGGTTTCCTTTCCCTTCCCCTCCCTTCCCTTGCCCCTAAATAAACTTCCATCTTATTTTAATTGCTTTTGTGTGTGTTAACCTGGAAATTAAGGAAACAATCAATATAGGAGAAATGAGGTCTTTAATTGGGGCAGAGGATTGGCTCCTGGTATTAGGAATATCCAAAGATCAGAACAGAGGACAGGGTTTTTAAATGGGGTAACAGAACAAAAAGGGAACCGAAAGATTGCTCCAGAGTGACATATAGCTAATTAATGTAAATGAACCTTTGACAAAAGAAATAATAGAACTGCTCCTAAGTTAAGTATAGAGTTACTGACTCTGAATAGAAACTCCTTAATGTAGGTGGACCCTTTTTACATAATAACATAAAGTCCCAGGAGTAAGGTGGGGAACATTGGGAAGGGATAAGTTGCTTGGGGGAAGGTCCATAAGTCCATCAAGAGTCTGGAAATGACAAAGACAGTCAGCCCCAGGCAATTCATTTGTCTGGGAAAGAGGGGACTGGGTGGGGAATCAGTAAATTTTGTAGTTCTCATGTGCAATAGGGTGTAATTCTTTAAAGAGGAATTCCTAAGGACCCCAAACCCCAAACCCCTATCCCCTTCCCAAACTCCCTACCCTATTTTCCCCATGACAAGTATAAGCGAAGTTGCTGACAATAACCATCAGTCTTAAGTGTTTCCAATGCTTTCTTTAGGCTTCTCAGAGTAATTTAAATAGTCTTGCCCTAGTAAAAGCTGGTGGGAAAGGGGGGGGGATGGTAATTCAAAAGCCAAATAAAAGAAATGCATTTTTTACCTTTCCCAAAAATACTTAGCAGGAGGAGCTGTCCATATGGGAAGCACACCATCCAAGCAATGAGGTAAGAAAGCAATGTGCCATTTTGTGTAGCAGACTGGGTAGGAGACAATGGATACATAGCTTCAGATGACAGGGCACCTGTAGGAAAAGACAATTTTCCAAAATGCTGTGGGCTAAAGCCATGTGGTAGAACAAAGGGAATAATACATCTCTCAGTATTTTGATTTCACATAGCCTTATGAGCATGCAGTTGCTCATCCCTACCCTTCAAGCTGAAGAAAGTGCTAGCATCTCATTTTCCTAAAACTGAGGGTGAAAGACCATATTTTATTGATGCATGCTCATGCCTATCTGGGATGGAGAAGAATGCCCAGGCCTTTGAAGCCGCATCCTCTTGCTCAGTAGTAGCTGGGGAAGTGACTGTTTTTCTTTAATGGTACTTTCACTAACAGTTACTTCAGGGAGTCAGCTTGAATCATCCATTATAAGAGAGGAAGACTTGGAGTCAGTAAGACCTGGGTTCAAATCCCACATCTGACACATGTTGCCTCTTGACACAATATCTCACTTCACCCAGACAACTCCCAAATAGTATGAGTTGCAGAAAAATTGTAGATTTGCATCTAGGGAGGACGTTTTCTCACTAGGACCTCCATATATCAATGATATCATAGATCTAAACCTGGAGGATAAAAAAAAGGTCCTTTATCAAAGTGTAGAAACATTCCCTCAGTAATTCCTACTCATCCCTTCTTGTTCAATGGGCATATATAAAGGTGGGGGGGAATGGTGAGGCCACCAAGGAACCAGATCTTTTTCTTTTTTTTTTTACTGAACTAAATTAAATGGCTGTTAAAACATTGGCCAGGTGCTCTTCACTGAGCTCTTTGAAAAGATTTCAGGAAGCTTTGCAACCTTTGTATTCTGTCTACAAATTTTGCACTGAGTTTCCCCCCCCCAAAAAAAAAATAAAAAAAAAATTACCACACTTTTTCTCTTTCTCCTATCTTCACCTCTTCCCCAAACAATCCCCTTGAAAAAAAAAAACACAACTTTTTGCATTCATTCCCCTCCACAGCAGTTAGTCTCCCTCATACCCAGAGTCACACTCCTCACCCTGGCACACTCCCGCTGTGCTGGCCTCTTTCTCTCATGGGCAAGTCCCTCCTGGGATCTCTATTTTGGTGAGGGATCCAGGCCAACTAACCTTCATTCCACTCCTGGGTATGTTTCTGACTTTCTGGAATTCAATACTGTGACCTCATGCTTTCACCCAGGCCCCATGTTCTCACCCATCCCCCCATTCCAGCTTCCTTTTTTGTGTTGTTGTCCCTCATTGGATTTAAACCCTTGAGGGCAGCAACTCAGTTTCTTTTTGCTTGTGTTTGTATCACTAAGCACTTAGGGATGGCTCTTGGCACTTCATAAGTGTTTAATAAATGCTAATTGCTTCATGTTGCCTTGTAACAAATATGCATTGTCAAGCAAAAGATAAATTCTTCCATTGGCCATATCCAAAAATATGTGTCACATTCAGCATCTTGAGTCTGTCTCCTTTCTGTCAGGAGGTTGGTAGCAGGGTTAATTCTACTACCTTCTCAAATTATCCCACACTTTTTTTTCTTTTCTCTCTCTCTCTCTCTCTCTCTCTCTCTCTCTCTCTCTCTCTTTTTTAATTTAAGAAAAAAAAAATCCAAAGTCCAGTCAACATTTCTCTAAAGTAGCAGAAACTCCCTCCAAGGTAGATATCTGAGTCAGACACTCTTGTTCACCGAGCGATTCTATTGGTTTAAGATGAGCTGCATATGAGGTAATAAGAGCATCCCACACTTTTTAATGTGAAACTATTTTCCCTGCTTCTCCCTGCTTCCCCTTCCACTTTGACTACTTCTATGAAAAAATATCAAAAGCATAGGCCTGCAGCAATTAATAATGCTACTACTAATAAGCATTTATTCATTCATTCATTCATTCATTTATTCATTCATTCATTCATTCATTCATTTATTTATTTATTTATTTATTTGTTTGTTTGTTTGTTTGTTTGTTTATTTATTTATTTATTTTTAGTGAGGCAATTGGGGTTAAGTGACTTGCCCAGGGTCACACAGCTAGTAAATGTTAAGTGTCTGAGGTCGGATTTGAACTCAGGTACTCCTGACTCCAGGGCCAGTGCTCTCTATCCACCACGCCACCTAGCTGCCCCCTAATAAGCATTTATATACAGCTATGTGCCAGGCATAGTGCTAAGCACTTTACAAATGTTATTCCATTTGATCCTTGTAATAACCCTGGGGAGGAGGTACTATTGTTATTCTGACTTTTGAGTTGAGGAAAACTGAGGCAATCAGAGGTTAAGTGACTTGCCCAGTGTCTGAGGCTGGTTTTAAATTCAGGTCTTCCTGACTCCAGCCCCAGCACTCTATTTATACCACCTAGCTGCCCAGGCACTAGTTGTTTTCAAAATTCTTCCATGGCCATTGATCACTATCAACACTCATCAAAAAAGGCCAGCTATTAAATTTCTTTGTGGCCTGGTTCATAATATTTACACCTAGAAGGGACCTTTAAGATCATGTAACCCAACTCCCTTATTTTACAGGGGAAAAAGCTGAGGGGCATAGAGGAGAGGTAATTTTTCTGGCATGGAGGATAGAATACTGGGCCTGGACCCAGGAAAAGGGGACCTCTGAACCTTACTTAATATGTGACCATTAACAAGTCATAGGATGAGGACATCGATGCCAAGAGACTTCATAGGATGTTGAGAGGAAAGGGTGCTTAAAACCATTTAGTCCAACCACTGCATTTTATAGACCAGAAAAATGAGGCCAAAGAAGTGAGGTCACTCGTCCAAGGTCACACATTAAGAAAGTGACTTGGATACCTAGTATATAAACCCAGGTTTTATAACTTCAAGTCCAGCATGCTTTTCATTGCATCATGCTACTTCCCACCTTTTTGAGACCTAGTTTCCTCATCCATAAAATGGGGTTAATACCTGTAGCAGGTATTACCTCACAGGATTTTTTGAGGCTCAAATATATCTACAATGTGTCAGTCATGATTAAACCCAAGATACAAACCCAAGTCCTCTCAAACTAAACTCCAGACTCTACTTTTCCATTTTGGTATTCTAAGCAAGCATTATCAAGTTCTTACCAGACTCTCTTGTTATCTTTCAAACCTCATGCAATAGGAAAGTATTTATTTTCACAATTTATAATCATGCTTATATTTTTTTCCCTAGCAATTAGGAGGATTTATAATACAACTTTGTTTGATTTAATTGATGATGACATTGCAGGGGGAAAAATCAATTTGTCTAGCATTATTGTTTATCTAATCCTAATTTGGCTAGTTAGTGAGCAGTGTCTCTGAAACTTTATAAAACTTAATCAAGGTATGATACCTACCCTGTGGGAGAAGATGAGCAGTAAAATGTCACATAGGGTCTAGTTGCCCATTAAAGATAATTAAGTTGTAAGTTGCAGTAGGAGCAGGAATTCAGTGATAGGGTCATCTTTATTGACTTAGCTACTTTATTTTCCCAAGTCCTTCAGTAATTAATTTACAGTTATAATTCCATAAAAAGATGTCTAGTTTACCTTTTTTTTTGCAACAATAGATTCTTTTTTTTTTTTTTGGCGGGGCAATGAGGGTTAAGTGACTTGCCCAGGGTTACACAGCTAATAAGTGTCAAGTGTCTGAGGCCAGATTTGAACTCAGGTACTCCTGAATCCAGGGCCAGTGCTTTATCCACTGCACCACCTAGCTGCCCCTCTAGTTTACCTTTTTAAAAGAATTCTTTTTAACTCATTATGTTGGCTGAGTTGTCTATTAGATAGTGGAGACTATTCCAGAATTCAGAAATTTGGGTATCTTTATTATTTTTGTTAATAACTAATTCTTTCAGTATGCATTCTCCCACAATATAATAGCAACACACATATGTTTTTAGAGCTAGAAGAGTCATCTAATTCAATGCCCTTATTTGGCAGTTGAGAAAAGTGAAGGCTAGAAAGGTTAAAGGTCACACAGGTACTGAAGTGAAAGAATCAGGATTTAAACTACAAATCCTGCATTTCTTCTACTATACCACACTGTTTTAGTAATAAGGCAGTATTTACAAGACATTTACAAGCAGTCATAAAGCAGATATTATGTAAATTGTTTACAAAACAATTTTTTTCTTGCCCACAACAGCACTGAGAAATAGGTATTGGCAGCATTATGATTCCCATTTTACAAATGAGGAAACTGAGGTTCAGAGGTGATTAAATGACTTGTCATTCAACTAGAGAGCATTGGACCTAGGACACCAATGGAGATCTTCTGAATTCAAGTATGGTAATTTTTCCACTTAAAAAAATTTTAACAAATCTTCTAAACCTTTTGACCTGTTTCTTCTATTTATTTAGCCTTCTCAGAAGAAAAAGAAAAACTATCTGATTCTTCATTGTGATTTCTTTTTAAATTAACTAGGATTTTAAAAGTGAACCATCATGCCACCTAAAAATGGAGATACTTTTGCCTTCCCTTTGCCAATGTTTATAGATTGAATTTCTTAATCTTGTCTTGGTACAGTAGATAGAGCATTGAGCCTGAGGTTAGGGAGACCTGAATTCAACTCTGACCTCAGACATTTAGTAGCTGTGTGACCCAGGGAAAGTTATTTAACATCTCTTTGCTTATATGATGGAGATAATAATAGCATCTTCCTCATAGGATGGTTGTAAGGATCTAATGTGATAATAAATATAAAGCACTTAGCACAATGACTGACACATGACAAGTGCTATATAAATGTTATTTATTATCTATTAGATGTCAGATAAGGGTGAGCTTATCTTCACTTTAATTTTATATTTATCAGGAATCTAGTTTTTCCTCTTTACAAATAATGCTGGCTTTTGGTATAAATGTGTGTGTCTATATCTATATGTATGCACTGTACATATATATGTATATATACACACATATATAGTTACAAAGTTATATTTTTAGATGATCTTTTTGTACTTATAGTTTTTAAGGGTTTTTTCTTAAAAAACATAAATGATGGTTGTGCTTTTTTCTTTTCTTTTTTTTTTAAATTGTGAACTTAGTTATCAACCAATACAAACATTTCCAGATACAAAGAATGAGGATCTAAGGAGAAACTGTACGCTTCTGTTCGTAGTTTTTAAAAGTGATATATGTGGGGACAGCTAGGTGGTGCAGTGGATAAAGCACCACCTCTGGAGTCAAGAGGACCTGAGTTCAAATGTGGCCTCAGACACTTAACACTTACTAGCTGTGTGACCCTGGGCAAGTCACTTAACCCTCATTGTCCTACAAAAAAAAAAAAAGTGATCTATGTACATAGATGTCATATATGTAAATATAAAGTTTAACTTGGTATTAATGAAATTGTTCTCTTTTTATCTCCTGCACTTCTTTTTAATGTGGACTTAAAATTTTTAATTTACATTGTTTTTTGTCTATTTCTCTTCAATAATTGTACCCTAAAGTAAAAACCCTCTTTCAAAACAAATATGCAGAAGGCAAAACAAATCAATGTATTTGCAATGTCTGAGAATGAGTTGTTGTTGTTATTTATCCTTCATTCTTGAAGACAACCATGATATTGGGAATTAAGGAAATGATTTGCAGTGAATTGGATTGAAGTAAGGGAGGGCTGTGCAAAGTCACTAGCCTCATTCTCTCCTTGAGCCATCTGTGTCCAGTGGCAAGATATATATCAGGATGATTTGAGATGGTCCTGGATACAGTGGAAAATCTTGGTCTTTTTAAGCTAAGGTCTTTCCTAGGTTTCAGTTTGTCTGAGTCAGTTATGGGAATGTATAATTCCATCCTGTATTCCCAAAGGTGGCATATTTATTGATGACATGTTTAATAATCAGTCTTTTGAAGTCATTATTGGTTGCCTTTTTGTTCAGAGTTCTTTGGTCTTTAACAGCCAATTCTCTTTATATTATTATTATTTTCATCATACAGATTGCTTTCCTGCTCATTTTGCTGTAAATTAGTTCATATGCACCCTTTCAAATTTCTCTGAATCTGCCATATTCGTAATTTCTTAATGACATGTAAGTGTGGGGTAAACACATATTTCTAAATGTGTGAGTAAATCAGGCAAACCAATCCACTCCATTTAAAGTAAGTGTCAAGATGCTAAACTCTGATGCATTAACTAGGTAGTAATACTTCTCTTTTGAATCAATTAAACTAAGCATAAAAAAGTCCTTAATCAATTGAAATGATATTATATGGGAAGTGTATTCAGATTAGTTTAGAAAATTTGATCATGCCCTATGGGCAGTCAAAAAACTATCAACTATCAAGACAGTTTGAACCAGCAATATTAGAGTGCTTATCAACGGAGAAGAGAGAACATTCCCTTTAAACTCTTAAGGGAAATGCTTGAAGAGGAGTGAGAATTCCTAAGCCTTCCCTGTCTCATGAAAAGAGACACCTGTGAACTTTAGGAGGTCATTGGAATTGGACTTTTTAATCATTAGAATCCTAACAGTGATCCCTGAACATAAGTGGCTGGTGGCAGTGACTAAATTGGGAGCCAAGGACAGGCTGAATGAGATGAGAAGAGATTCCAAGCTCTACAAACAATGCAGAAGAAAAGCTATATCATCCCTAGGTAAACATCTTGAGGATTTTAGCAAAGGGATTATCAGGAATTGTTACTCTTTTTTTGGGGGGGGGGAACATATGCTCTAAACTTGAACATGTTTCCCATTGGACTATATATGCACTTGTGGGGAAATGTATCATAACATTTTAGAAGGATGTTTTTGTACCAACTCTTCTTTCTATATTATTTGAGTAAAAACTTTTCTAAAAGCTGATTAAGTCTGGCTAACTAGTTGCTATCACTGATGATCATGGCAGAAAGTATACCAGTGGGGTCTTGTGATCAATAACCTTAGAAAGATACTCCTAACACCTCAGGGCTAAACCTAGAGCCTTGAAGGTACATGGCAAATACATTCTGGAGAATTGGTATAGTTGTTTCAGAGCAAATGCTAAAAAGTAATAAACGATTTTACATTCTTCTATCATAATTTTTTCAGTCATATCACAATTGATGGAAAACTATTTTATATCTAGTTCTTTGCTACAACAAGAAGAAAAATGTTTTTATGAAGATCCTTGAACAGATGGATCCTTTCTTCCCATACTTGATTTCATTTGGATACGTGCCTAATAGTATAGCACAGTCAAAGGCTCTATGCAGTTTAGTGACTTTTTTTTTTCATAATGTGTTAATCAATTCATGATTTCATTAGTCATGCACTGACATGCTTATCCTCCAGCAACCCTTCCAACTATTGCTTTTTCCATTTTTGTCATCTTTGATAGGTGTCATCATATGATGGATGTGAGGTAGAACCTTAGGGTTGTTTAATTTCACTTTTCTCTTATTTGGAACATTTCATCTATATCTAGTTGTTGATAATCCCTTTTTGAGATTTTCCTGAGGCATAATAAATTCTACTCTAGCCTTTCATTTTAATCTTTAATCCTATGTGAATTTGTTTATATTTTTATGTTTTATATTTCAAGTTTATTTCTTATAAACAACGTGCTGGTAGATTCTGATATTTAATCCACTTAATCCATTCTGCCACCCTCCTCCCTTGTATGGGTAAATTCAGTTCCATTCACATTCCTGGTTGCTGTTTTTAGATGAAGTTTTTCCTCCCTCATATTCTATTATAATGTTTCCTTTCTTCACTCCTACTTTCTTCTATTACAAAGAAAAAGAAAGTGGTGAAAGAAAGGGAGTGGTATCAATAGTACCAATTTATAATTAGAGTGCTCTGATCCTTATTTTACCTTTCTCTCTTCAACCAGTCAAGTACTGCTATAGCATGTAAACCTCTCTTTATCATCTTTTAATGCCAATTTTGCAATCTTTCCTTCACAGTTGAAGTTTGTTTTACTTGCAACTATTTCATTCCAATTCTTACCTCTCAGTTAAGCACCCCTCTTTCCTCTCCCTGGCCTTGCTAATTTTTCTATTTTTCACACTAAACTTTGCATATGTTTTCTTTTTTCTGATAAGAATGAAGTTCAGGAGATTCTTAATCCCCTCCACTCCCACCTTCTTGTCTATATGTTCTTCTTCTGATATGCCTCCATCATAAGAAATGTTTCTTACCCTTCTTTCTCATTTAATTCCTAGTGTACTTTTTTTCTCTCCCCTTTAGTTACTCTCTTAAGTAAACAAGAGAAGCCTAAAAACTCCCCCAAGGCTCCAAGTTTGCCTTTCTTTGTTCCTTTTTAGATTCTTTAAAATAAAGCAGTTTGATAATACAATTATTTCTTTAATGTAAATTAAGAATGTAAATCTATCCACCCCACTTTAGTTTCTCTTCTGAAATCTAATCCCACATCACCAACTACAAATTGGATATCTCTAATGGAATGTCCCCCAGGTATCTGAAAATTAAAATTTTCTTTCCTCCTTTATTCTTTCCCATCAAAAACTCTTCTCTTTTCTAATTCCTATTTTTTTTATTAGAGGTACCACCTTCCCTCCAGTAATCCAAATTCACATTTTTAAAGTCATGTTTGATTCTTTACTCTTTCTCCTATTCCTCATATAAAATTAGTTGGAAAGTCTTATTGAGTCTACCTCCATAATATATCTCATACCTGTCCTTTCTACCTACACAGCCAACACCCTAATTCAGGCTCTTATCACTTCTCATCTAGACCAGTGGTGTCAAGGTCAAATAGAAACAGGGGCCATTAAATTATATCTAAGGATCTCTGTGGCTGTATATTGACTTAGAAAAACACATACCAACACTATCTATATTTCATTGTATTTTTATTTATTTTATTAAATATTCCTCAATTACATTTTAATCTGGTTAGGACCACACTTGAGAGTGTTGTGGACTATGTGTTTGACATCTATGATTGGGAGCATGCCATTTGAAGATGGCAGATTAGAGGCAACCGAGATTTACTCTCAGCATTCCCTTCCAAAAAATTTAAAATAATACCTCACATCAAATTTTGGAGCAGATGAACCAACAAAAGGTCATGGTTAAGCATTTTTATGATCTAAGAAAACTTAGAAGGTCAGCAAAAAACGTTTGTGACCCTGGGGAGGAAGCCTGTCCAGAGGGAACACATGTGGTGGCAGCAACAGTGACCACAACAGTAGCAGCAGCATCTTCAAAAGCTCTCAGTCCAGTAACAGTGAGGGAGTTGGATAACTGGTCAGAAAGAGGCTATAGAGGACCCTTTGATGGCACTGGGTGCAACTGGCACTGATTGGCAACTCTATTGCCTGAATGCAGTAGTGTGTCAGTTTCCTAGGAGTCAGTCACAAGAGAACAGGGTCCTTGTCATGCTTCCAAGGCAAAGATAGCATTAGCACTTGTGGCAGTTAAGGGACCAGGTGCCCTTACAGGGTAAGATCAGAGTGCAGACCAAGAGAGCAGTGACCATACATCTCCCAGGATCATACCACCTTGGAGGCACCAAAAACTTGCAGACCCCCAAAACTAGCTCTGAAAGCAATGGGACAAAAAGGCCTGAAGCTTGGGACAGTGCCTACCCACCCCCAGATGAGCAGAGATCAACTTTAACATAAAATTCAAAGTCAAGAAATAGGCTAAAAAATTAATTTGATTACAAAAAGCTACCATGGTGGCAAAGAAGACTAAGACATAAATTCAGAAGACAACAATAAAAAAAAAACCAGCTAAAAACAAAACCTCAAACAAGACTTCATGGAAGAGTTAAAGAAAGAGATGAAAGTGGTAGAGGAAAATTTGAGAAAAATGAAAGTGATATGAGAAAATTAAGAAAAGAGAATTAACAGCTCACCAAAAGAAGCACAAAAATACTGAAGAAAACAACACCTTAAAAAACAGAATTAGCCTAATGGTAAAAGAAGTACAAAAATTCATTGAAGAACTCTTTAATAATCAGAATAGGCTAAATGGAAAAGAAGGTACAAAAATTCACTGAAGAAAATAACTCCTTAAAAAGCAGAATTGGCCAAATGGAAAAAGAGGTGCAAAATATCTCTGAGGAAAATCATTAAAAAAAATTATAAATGTTTAAGTGGCAGCCAATGACACCACAAGACACCAAGAAACAATAAAACAAATTCATGAGAATAAAAAAAAATAGAAAATGTGAAATATCTCATCAGAAAAACAATTGGCCTTAAAAATGGATTGAGGAGAGATGATTTAAGAATTATTAGACTACCTGAAAGCCATGGCAGAAAAAAAGACCCTAGGCATCATATTTCAAGAAATAATCAAGGAAAACTGCCTTTATAGCTTAAATCAAGAAGGTAAAATAGAAATTAAAAGAATGTACCAGTCACCTCTTGAAAGAGATTGCAAAATGAAATTTCCAGAAATATTAGAATCAAATTCCAGAGCTCCCCAGTGAAAGAAAATACTTTAAGAAGCTAGAAACAAACAGGTCAAATTTTGTGGTGCCACAGCCAGGTTCACACAAGATTTAGTGGCTTCCCTGTCAAAAGAGCAGAGGGCTTAAAATATGATATTCCAGAAGGCAAAGGAGCTAGGGTATAACCAAGAATAGCCTCCCCCACCCAAAACAAAACAAAACAAAACAAAACAAAACACAACTGCATGTAATCCCTCAGGGGGAAAATGGTTACTTAATGAAATATAGAACTTTCAAGTGTTCCTAATGAAAAGAACAAAGTTGAATAGAAAATTTGACATTCAAACACAAGATACAATCAAAGCATAAAAAGGTAAACATGAAAAAGTAATCATAAAGGTCTCAATAAAGTTAAATTGTTTACATTCCTATATGGGAAGATGATACAAGTCATTCCTAAGAACTTTATCACTATTAGGGCAGTTAAAAGAAGTTTATATAGACAGAGGGCATGGTTTTACGTTGATTATGTTGGAATGATCTCCAAAAAAATGAAGGGATGAGAAAAGAATGTGCTGGGAGAAGGGGGAAAGGAGAGATAGAATGGGAAAATTTTTTCTCACATAAAAGAGGTATGCAAGGAAGAGCTTTGCACACACTGGTTGTTTGCTCTTTGTTTTTAAAGAGAACAAATGACATCACAGGGTGATGTCTTGATTTGTGTGTAAATTGGATTTAAGTGAGACAGTTTCATAATGGCTATCAGCCTTCCAGAGTCATCAAAGTCCAGTATCAAGACAAAAATCAGGATGACTGGTGATGGTCCAGGATGAAGTGGATGATCTTAGTATCTTTGATGTTTGACTGTGTCCTAAGTGCTCCATAGTGCCTGCTTCAGCTGCCTTCATGGCCTTTGGAACAAATTGTTCTCATCTGCCCATTCCTCTGGGGGAAGTCTTCACATGTACATACACTAATGAATTGGTTGGTGGAGTAGTGCACTAGTCCAACCATTCTGGAGAACAATTTAGAACTAGGTCCAAAGGGCTATAAAACTGTGCTATCCCTTTGACCTAATAATAAATAACATTACTATGTCTATATCCCAAAGAGATCAAAGAAAAAGGAAAAGGACCTATATTTACAAAAATATTTATAGCAGCTCTTTTTGTGGTGGCAATGAAATGGAAATCAAAGGGATACTCATCAATTGGGTAATGGCTAAACAAGTTATAGCATATGATTGTGATGAAGTACAATTATGCTGTGGGAAATGATGAGGGGGTGGTTTCAGAAATATAAGACAAAAGCCTATGCAAATTAATGCAAATGAAGTGAGAAGAATCTGGAGAGCATTGGGTGCAGTAACAGCAATGTTGTAATGATCATCAAGTGAAAGACTTGGCTACTCTGATCAAGACATTGAGCCAAGACAATTCCAGAGGATTCATGATGAAAAAATGTTTTCTGCCTCCAGAGAGAGAACTGATGAATTCTGAGTGCAAATTGAAGTATATTTTTCTTTATTTTTAAAAAATATGACTAAGATGGAAATGTGTTTGCAGTATTTCTCATGTATAATTGATATCATTTGCTTGCCTTCTCAGTGGGTGAGTATGGGTATAGGTGTGGGAAGGAGGGAAAGAATTTGGATTTCATAATTTAAAAAGAAAAGAATGTTAAAAATAAATGTCAACAATATTTTTAGAAAGACATCTTTGATCTAGACTATTACTACAGCCTCCTAATTGGTCTTCATGACTCTGCCCTCTTCAATCCATCCATCACTAATCTGCCAAAGTGGTCTGTCTAAAGTATTGCATTTTGTCACTCTCTCAGTAAACCATAGTGGATTGACTATTGTGAAGGATAATCACCAAAATGGACAGTTTGACTGAAATATAGAGTGTATTAAAGAGTAATATGAAATAAGTTTAAAGGGTAGACTGGAGCCTACCTTTAAAATTTTGAAGAACAAAGAGAAACCAAACAAAAAAGGTTATATTTTATTCTGGAAGCAAAGGGTGACTACTTTTGGTCTCTTACTTTCTTTATTATAAAAATATACATGAAAGTTCTTAAAAGGTCTACTTTATTTGTTATAAAAATTTGCTCTCCAGGGGCAGCTAGGTGGCACAGTGGATAAAGCACCAGCCCTGGATTCAGGAGGACTTGAGTTCAAATCTGGCCTCAGACACTTGACACTAGCTGTGTGACCCTGGGAAAGTCACTTAACCCTCATTGCCCCGCAAAAACCAACCAAACAAACAAACAAAAAATTGCTCTCCTATCTAGCTCTGGGACCAGAAGGTATATTCACACCTACAAGAGAATCATTTCTCCAGTAATTCATTCTTCTAAGAGAAAAATAAGTGATCTCAGAGGTTAAATTTAAAAACCATCCTTCCATGCACAGTCTGATATGTCTGCAGATAAAATAAACAACTAAATTACAAATTACAGGCCTCCAAAATACTATTGACAGTTATGGATTGGAAAAGGGGACACAGCTGAGGTGTTTTTTTTTTTTTTAAACTTCATGGGAGGAAGAAGAAGAGAGGGACAGAGAAAGAATATATCCTTTTACCACTGTGTTTCATAGTGGAGTGTTGGAGAGTCCACTATTGATCAGGCTTTCTTTAATTTGATTTCTACTTGCCATGGACAATGACGCTTGCTACTCCAGGGTAATCCTTATTGTTTTACACTCCATAATCTACAGGGTAGCAGCTGTATCTCCATCCAAGCTTCTCTTCTACTCAACTCTCCAAGGTGCCAGATCTCATATTGTGTTGTCCCAAACACCCAGTCACTATCATGAGCTCTTCCTATTCCTGTCCCCTTGAAAGCTATCTCATTAGTCCCTAGGAGTTTATAGGAGAGCCCACATTCAGTTGGGTTCATGTCTCACCTCAGATACATACTAGCTAAACAATTCTGGGCAAATGAGTTGACCTCCCAGTGTTCCTAGGCAACTATCAAGGAAAGTGATAAGTAAGCCAGGGTGAATTTGTGGACTGTGTTTCCACAAGGGGAGTTCCCTGCATAAATTAAAATGACAGGTTGGTATTTCCCTCAGAAAATCTAAACAAACCCTCATGTGATGTAGTCTGAATAGTGGCACTGTTGGGTTAATGTGCCATTCTTTTTCTTTTCTTTTTTTTTTTTTTGTTTTTGGTAGGGAAATGAGGGTTAAGTGACTTGCCCAAGGTCACACAGCTAGTAAGTGTCAAGTGTCTGAGGCTGGATTTGAACTCAGGTCCTCCTGAATCCAAGGCCAGTGCTTTATCCACTGCGCCACCTAGCCGCCCCCAATGTGCCATTCTTTATGTATTAATATGTTGCTCCTTACTGATCATCAGGAAGACAAGTCTTCTGATGTTCTTTTCAGGGGTGGGAATGGTTTACATTGATATAATCATATTTTCTTATCAAGCTCCCTGTATATATTTGCAGGCTTCATGTGTCATGTTAGCATTAGGTTATGGTTAAAAACTGAACAAAGCTAACTGACCCATACAGAGGTCAAACATCGTTCTTTAATATAGTTTCTTCTCCTCTTGTTTTTGCAAAACACCTAAATATTTGTATCCTCAGAAATAATCTGTGTAGAATATCTACTTATGAGGAAAATCTATGAGTGATTTTTAAATAAAAGAACTGAGACTCAGGAGAATTATTTAAAGATCTTTAAAACTATTTATTTGTATAAATCTGTATCTATATATGTCTATATATGTATATGTGTGTGTATATCTAGATCTATCTATCTACACATATTTGTACATTCTAACCCATTATCCCAGAGCTAGGCCTGCTATCCCTCCCCTTCAGGGTTGTAGGGAGTACCCTGAGAGGTTATGAGATATCTATTTTCTAGCTTGACCCATCCCCCATTGTCTGTGTTCCACCCACTGTTAGATGCTAGCAAGTAGCCCTCTAATTCTATTTAACTACTTAACATCAATTAACTTTTATAAAGGGATTTTTACTTCAAATGAATAAAGAAACAAACAAAAACACATACCTAGGTAAGAGCTAGGGCAGTTGAGTGGCATGGACATACACAAACATACAATAAAAGAAATACAATACAAGAAAATGCAAGTATTAATGCACAGCAAAATCCACACGGGAACACCTGTAAGGATTTACAGCAGAGAAATCTCGCCTAATTCTCTGCCTCTTTCATAGACAACTTCTACTGTATCATCAACAAAATAGGAAGACTTTGAAACACCAGTAACAAAAATTGGCTTCTCTCAGTTTTCATGTCTTGCTTAAAGATAGCCCCAGGATCAGAGAGAGACTCATTTCCTCAGTGTTATTGGAAATAGCTATTGGCTTTTACCTTCTACCCTTCATCTCCTTTTTGCCTCTATCTACAGTTCAAATCTCTCTTTTATGATGTTAACACAGAGAAATTGTCTTGTTCAAGTTTATATAGCTAACCACTGGCAGAACTAGTATTAGAACCCATATCTCTTACCTCCTAGTCCAATGTTCTTTATTTAATAAACCTGGTTTTCTCATGTGAAAGTCAGATTCATAAAACTTAACTTTCCTTTGCACTCGAGTAAAAAAAAAAAGACCTTTAGTAAAAGCACCAAAATAATGAAACAACCTGAAAAACTTCTAGCTACACATTAGACAAGGTTCAGTTGATATTTACAAAATAGCAAATATCTGGAAATTTAGAAACACTGAATTGATGTTGATGCCTTCATGGAATAAAACCCTTGTGATTATGAAATCATACATAAACTCTGAATCCTTTGGAGAGAAGACAGAACAGTCTTTGGGGAATCGTCAAACAGACAGAGGATTTTTCACTACTCCTTTGGGGAGCTGGAATTAAAAAGAGCAATTCCCCCAGTTTTCTTCACTTAATTTATCTCTCAGAGCTTCTGCTTTTTGGGTTCTGTTTTCATCAATTTCAGCTCTCCTGAGATTTGATGCAAAATCATAAAAAGTCTAATATCTCAGCCTTTAAATTATTCCTTAATCAAGCTTCCAAGAGGCCTACCCTTCAAATCCCACAACCAAAAAGCAATTAAAGATATTCACCAAATCAGAACTGACTTCTCATGACAGGAAAAGTACTGTGCTCACTAAATACAGGTAAAAATGTATAGTCATTTTGGCTACATTTCTTTCTTTTAAAAATAATTGAAAATTAATAAACAGTGAAAATAAACTATTGCTAGAATAAGGGCTGCAAACTAGGCTGGGAAACAGGGGGCATGGTATGATGGATTTGGAGTCAGAAGAACTGGGTTCAAATCTCAGTTATACTAATTATTATAAGGATATATGACCTTGGGAAAATCACTTTGCTTCTCAGGGCTTCAGTTTCTTTTCCTGTAAAATAAGGGGTTTTGACAGATTAGAATAAAATTTAGAAATAGAAAAAAGGTTGTTTTTTTTTTAGAGTAGAAAGGCAGAAAATGTAAATAAATCCTTATTTAGCTTTCATTTTAAATTCATTTAGACAAAGACTTAAATGCTCATATGGTATTAAATGAAAATAGTGGTGCTAATTAAAATAGTGTTAAAGTCAGTATGATAAATTGAACTCTATCATTGAATGATTCTAATTATTATGTGCTTGAATCATTCTAAAATAGGGGGATATTTATGACCCAGAAAAATAATGAAATCATGACAAGTATATCACCTTTTCTCAGATGCTACAATATTAAGAAGGATGGATTTGGAGTACAAAGGACTTGAGTTCCCAGCTATACTATTTAATGTCTTTGTGACCTTAGGCAAATCACATTACTTTTTTTTTTTTTCTGAATCTATTTGTCATCTATAAAACGAGGGGATTGGAATAGAATTATGGACTCATGGTCCCTTACAATTCTAAATCTCTGATACTAGGATCAACATATTAAAGCATGGACACCAAAAATCAATCTCCTCATCCAAAATGGGGATAATAATCCTTACTCCATAGGGTTATTATGAGAATTGGTTGAGATAATATCAATAAAATGCTTTGCTGAATGAATAGAAGTTTTCTTGTTGAGACTATTATGATTCTCCATAACTGGGTATCATTACATTTTTTTCTTTAGGATGGGCTAGGGTCAAGTTTTCTAAAACTCATGCAGTTTTTTAAGATTTATTTTAAACCCTTTGGAAAATTCTTCTACTTCTCTTCAGATCAAATGTAGCAGATAATAGTTCATCTCAAGGTTCATGTAATATTTTTTGAAGATATTCTTTACCTTAGCCACTCTGTTTATTCAAGCCGAGGAAACATTCCCCCGGCACTTTTCCATATAATCACTAAAATTATCTATTCATCATCATCGTCATCTATCATCTATTTATGTAAGTGGTATAGAAGATGGAGTGCTGGACCTAGAGTTATGAAGGAAGCTACAATTCTATTTCAGACACTATGACCTTGTACAAATCATTCGACCTCCTTCAACCTCAGTTTCCTTATTTGTAAATTGGTGATTATCATAGTACCCACCTCACAAAATTGTGAAGAACAACTGATATAATATATGCAATGTGCTTTGAAAACCTTAAGGTACTATATAGATGCTACATGTTATTATTTTTACTATTATTCTATGAAAAAACCCCTCTCAACTTATGCCTTCCCAATATCCCCTCCTTCTAGCTTTTCATTACATTTTTTTTCCTTCCAGAGAGATTTATCTTGCTCTTTCCAGGCTTCAAATAATGCAACTGTATTCATTGTCAAGACATAACAAAGAGAAAAATGAGAATCCTGCTTTTTCATTTTCACTGTTTTCTTCATTTTCTTATGATAAAGTTTTTTTGGTGAGATCCATGAATTTACTGTTGCTTTAAATGTTTCTCATAGTCCCAGAATCTTCCTAGAAGAAAGTGAATTCAAAATGACTTTTCTATCTTAAACTGGAATGTGCTATTAGAAATCTTCTTTGATGTGAGTTGTTTGGAGTAAATGTATCACTAGAATAGCAGGCATAATGTTTTTGGGGATTTTTTGGTGATGATATATGCTATAAAGGTTCTATTTTTACCAACTGGATTTGTGGAATGAACATTTATCTTTTATTTATTTTGTCTTTCTGTTTAATATATTTTAATATATTCTATGTCATGATAAAATGAAATGGCTTCAAAGTTGTTTTTGCTGTGCTTTTGAACAGGACTAGGCTCTCAGGATAACTGCAGCTGAATTTAGAAACAAAAGTTTTGTCCAGATAAAACCCAGAAAACTGTGTATTTCACACAACCCTTTCTTTCTTGACTTGCCTGTTAAAGCATTCCCTGTCTTTATTCCTCAGGAATAAGGGATTTCTGACTGCCAAAGTTATGAAGCCTCTTAGGAAATGGCATTGGCAGATTAGGGACTTTGGTGATGGCAAGGTTAGTTTGAGGATTTAACAGTGTGTGTGTGTGTGTGTGTGAACATATAGCTCTCTATTCTATTAAATACTACTAATAATTTTGGAGAAGAAATGAATTACAAATGGAAAACATTTCTGTATTGTGACTTTGTAGATGAAATTCTAAATAGTTTGCTTTAAAATCCAAGTATGGTGACCAGGTATGGCAAATAAACTGATCTTGGATTTGTGGATACAAATTGGATTGGTGGAATATAAACTCAGGAAATTTTCTTTACATGGAGCAGAAATCTACCTCTATGAAATGTTCACTTCTTTAGTTTTGGCCTCTGAGACTAAACAGAAAAAGCCTAACCTCTCTTCCATATGACACCTTAATTACTTGAAGATTGCTCTCATGGTCTCCCTAAATTTTCCCTCCTATATAGTAAATATATCCGGTGTTTTCAATTAACATTTATTTGACATATTCTCTTTCACCAATTTCTTTCACCAATTATTGTTATCTTATTTTGGTCACTTCATTTTATCTTTTTCCTTCCTCAAATGCGGTGCCAAGAAGAGAACACCATACATATAGTGTGACTAGGGCTGAGTACAACTTCTATATATTATACTTATATTAATCATTTGTTATTACTGTTGAGTTGTTTCAGTCGTGTCTCTGTGAACCCATTTGGGGTCTTCTTGCCAAAGATACTGAAGTGATTTGCCATTTCCTTCTTCAGCTCATTTTACAGATGAGGAAACTGAAGCAAATAAAATTAAGTGGCTTGCCCAGGGTCACACATTTATTAAGTATCTGAAGCTGGATTTTTGAACTTCTCTCTTAACCTATCATGCTTTACCTATTTAATCTCCGCCCCCCCCCAAGTTATCTGCCAGCAGTGGTAAGGTTAATACATCCAGCCAAGCTGGAAAGATTAACTAATGAAAAAAGGATAGAGGAATTTCTACTGTCAACCATATTCTCTTTATTACTTTACTAATAATACCTTTTAGAGAGGAACATCAAGAACTAAACTGAGTCTGCTTAGGGTAGACACATTGGTCACACAGAGTCTTTGTTGAGTTCATATATTTACAGAGAATACAGGAACATTTCATATATGCATCAAACCCAGCATTTTTGTGAGAACTCGAATGAAATTAATTTTTCAGTCAGTTCTATCAGTGGGCAATACTTACATGACTTATAGTCTCAAGCTTTGCTTAAAAAAGTTTTTTTTTGGGGGGCAATGAGGGTTAAGTGACTTGCCCAGGGTCACACAGCTAGTAAGTGTCAAGTGTCTGAGGCCAGATTTGAACTCAGGTCCTCCTGAGTCCAGGGCCAGTGCTTTATCCACTGTACCACATAGCTGCCCCCTCCCATAATGATTTGTATCAGAGATGCTTTGTAGGGCATGTGGTTTGAATTATTTTGAAGAATTGGGCATGATGCTTTGAAGATCCAACCACATCATTTCTTTGGGTCCCCTTGTCACTAAAATGATGCATTTCAGAGTTGGGTGTCAAGGGTCAAGGTAACAGATGGTAACCATGAAGTAGAATGAAAATGCTGGCACACACAGAAATAAAGACATGACTTTAGCTTCCAAAGAGAAGTAAAAAAGGAGGTAGGAGAGGGAGATTGATAAAGGGGGAAAAAAGGAGTGAGAGGTAAAGCAAATCAAATATTTGCGAAGCTTGCTGCCGATTTCTTTTTAGCATGACTGTTCTAATCCATTACAGCTCTGGATATGTGGGCCTGTGTTTATTTTAATGAGCATATATCATATATACCTTCTCTAGAGTCCTACTCTGATACTTCATCAAGATGTGGAGGTGCATGTGGGTTCTCCAAAACTAGCACAAATCCTGGCAGGTTTTATCAGATTAAAAAGGCTCCAAGTACCACCCAGTGATGGACTGTAGGTATTTGGTCTGAGGCCTAACCTAGCTCAATTCACCATAGGAGGCTGGTTACTACATGAAATATTTTTGGTCATATCAACCCACAAAAACCTTATACCCAAGGCCTAGAAAATTTGTGTTCTGTGTCAGTCTAAATTGTACCCAGTCCGATGAAAAATGAAACTTTTATTGTATTGTTGTTAGTCTATCTCACATAATTCCAAGAATACCACTAGTATTCTACTGTTGAAAACGTCAAAGTACTCTAAGCATTATTCAGAGAAATATTAGCTATTGCATAGCAAAGAGTATTGGAAAAGATCTATGTTCACCAAGAAAGAATGAAACTGAAAACACGGACTACTCACCCTGAAAATAATAAAGGTGTGGGGCAGCTAAGTGGTGCAGTGGATAGAGCACTGGCCCTGGATTCAGGAGGACCTGAGTTCAAATCCGGCCTCAGACACTTAACACTTACTAGCTGTGTGACCTTGGGCAAGTCACTTAACCCCAATTACCTCAACCCCCCCCCCCAAAAAAAGGTTAAAAAAAAAGGAAAATAATAAAGGGGTAATTTAAAAATCTGTTCGTTTTTTTTTTTTTTCACTGTTTGTTGTTAAAGGGGAATCAGGAAATAGGGTCAATTGATACAATTTTCTTATTCAGAGATTTTAAAGACCTTATGCTAACAAGGAATATCAAATTTTGTTTTTACTAGGAACTGAGAATTCTTGGGTAATTTTTCAAAGAAGAAGAAATGTGCCTAAAGGGCTTCATCTAAAGAAGATTTGAACAGAATAACAGGTCATGGATATTACTTACATCCCTTCTGATTTATCCAGTTGTCCAAAATTTGGAAATAAATCTTGCCCTCCTACCTCCAGACCATTTTCTACCCGAGTGATCATGTACTCATTCATGACAGGAGCCATGTTTATCACCATCTTTGGAAACCTTGTTATAATGATTTCCATATCCCATTTCAAACAACTTCATTCTCCTACCAACTTCCTGATCCTCTCCATGGCAACCACTGACTTTCTGCTGGGATTTGTCATTATGCCTTACAGCATGGTCAGGTCAGTGGAGAGCTGTTGGTATTTTGGAGATGGTTTTTGCAAATTCCATGCAAGCTTTGACATGATGTTGAGCCTGACTTCCATTTTCCACCTCTGTTCTATTGCAATTGATCGGTTTTATGCTGTGTGCTACCCTTTGCACTACACCACCAAGATGACCACGTCCACAATAAAGAGACTATTGGCTTTTTGCTGGTCAGCACCAGCCATCTTCTCCTTTGGCTTGGTCTTGTCAGAGGCTAATGTCTCAGGCATGCAGACTTATGAGATTCTTGTTGCTTGCTTCAAATTCTGTGCTCTCACTTTCAACAAGTTCTGGGGAACCATACTTTTTACTACCTGTTTCTTTACTCCTGGCTCCATTATGATTGGTATCTATGGAAAAATTTTTATAGTATCCAAACGACATGCTAGGGTAATTAGCAACATGCCTAAAAATTCAAAAGAAGACAGCAGGAAAAATATTTCTAAGAAAAAAGATAGGAAGGCAGCCAAGACTCTGGGCATTGTAATGGGGGTTTTTCTAGCTTGCTGGTTACCATGTTTTATTGCTGTTTTGGTTGATCCGTATTTAGGTTATTCTACTCCTATGGTAGTGCTTGATCTTTTAGTGTGGCTTGGGTATTTCAATTCTACCTGTAATCCACTAATTCATGGCTTTTTTTACCCTTGGTTTAGGAATGCACTCAAGTATATTTTGTCAGGCAAAATCTTTAGCTCACATTCAGGTACAGCCAACTTGTTCCCTGAAGCCCATTAAAAATTATATCAACAAAGTGAATGCAAAATGAAATTTGAGGCTGTTAGTGTTCTGACCTTCAAATAGGTTATTACATATTTTATACCACTAATTTGTAACAATTCAGACAAATATGATATTATATATATATATATATAATTGACAACTAAAATTTATGAAGTTATTATTATGTCCTCAGGACTGAGTTTAAAAATGTACAAGGGAATGTTGTTAAGAAGTTATGTACAGGGGCAGCTAGATGGCGCAGTGGATAGAGCACCGGCCCTGGAGTCAGGAGTACCTGAGTTCAAATCCAGCCTCAGACACTTAACACTTAATAGCTGTGTGACCCTGGGCAAGTCACTTAACCCCAATTGCCTCACTTAAAAAAAAAAGAAGTTATGTACAACACACTCTGTAATTGGGGTGACAAAACAACGTCCACCAATTTAGAGTCACACTTGACTCTTCCTTCTCCCTCACCATCTTTCCCCAATATCCAAACAGCTGCCAAGTCTCATTGATTCTATCTCTATAACATTTCTCTAATCTGCTCCCTTTTCTCCATTCACCCTCCTCTCTAACTTAGACCCTTATCATCTCTCAGCTATGGAATTGTGGTAGTTTTCTGATTATCTTTCTGTCTCAGTCTCTCCAATCTTCCTTTTAGCTGCTAAATTTATAATCCCAATTTCTCAAAAACCATTATTGGTTCTAGAATATAATACAATGTGATCAGCCTGACAGACTTTGTTCAAGCTGGTTCCTTTCTACCATGCTGTTCTTATCTCATATTACTCTTTTCCCTGTAATCTTTATTCTATTTAAACTGTTTTGCTGGCTGTTTTCCATATATTATATTCCATCTTTCACTCCATACCTCTGTACAGGTGATCTTCCTTGTCTCTCTGTTCAGCTCTACCTCTTGAAATCTTTAGTTTAACTCAAGCCTATATGAGCCTTTCCTGATTTCCCCTAGTTGCTGACACTTTTTCTCTTTTGAAATTACTTTGTGTTGCTTTGTACACATTTTTAAAATTTACTTTTATGTGTACACATTATATTACTCTAGTAAAATGTAAGCTCCTTGAGGGTAGGAATTTGTATCCCTAGAGTTTTGCATATAGTAGTTGCCTAATAAATGTTTGTTAAACTGTTGAATTAAAAAAAGCAAAAGATAATTAAGTTTTAAATTGTTTTGTTCAGGCCTGGTTTAGCTATAGGAGTTTGGAGAAATGAAACTTTATCTCGGACTAGGTTAGTCAAGGAAGATTTCATGAAGGAAATGAATCAAACTTGGCTATTTTTTTCTTTTTGCTCCTGAAAATGATATATTTTATAGAGCTATATAACATAACAAATTTATTTGGAAGAACAAAAGGTCTAGAATAAGAAGAGAAATAATGCAAATATAGGAATTAAGGGTGAGTATTACTTCAGAACTAAAAACTATATTATAAAGAAATAAACAGGGGGCAACTAGGTGGCACAGTGGATAGAGCACCAGCCCTGGAGTCAGGAGTAGCTGAGTTCAAATCCGGCCTCAGACACTTAATACTTACTAGCTGTGTGACCCTGGGCAAGTCACTTAACCCCAATTGCCTCACTAAAAAAAAAAAAAAAAAAAGAAAAGAAAAAGACAACAAAGCAATTTGATATTGGTTAAAAAGTAGGTGATTTTTTAAACAAACAAAAGATAGAGGCAATTACAAAAATAAAATAGATAATTTTGATTATATAAAATTGAAAACTTCTATGAACTAATTAATTCAACTAAAATAAGAAGGGATATGTTTAACTGGGAAACATCTTGTATAAAACAACTCTAATAAGGATGTAATGTCCAAGATATGTAGACAACTAACAGAAATGCCTTCTTTTTCTTCTCCATATACAGGAACAAGTCTTTTGAAGAGTTAAGGCTCTGATAATCCATGCACAATGCCAGAGATATAGAGAGGTTTAAGCAAATGGACCATTCCACAAACATAAAGTGATTTTTTATATAATTCAAATTTATTCCTATGTACCCACCTCATTTAGCCTATACAACAAAGGCATACACAAAATGTGGGTTAGGGGTGTGGTACCTCCATGATCTTGAAAATCAGCTTAAAATTTTTTAGCCCTCCCTTTGTACCAGAGAAGAAATCTCAATTATTATGGTATTAAAAGATAAAATATGTTGATATTGCATAATACTATATATGTATTTTAGTTTCTAAACTTTTTAGTTTTCTAAACTAATGTTTTTAGTTTCTAAACTCACTATTTCTGAGTTTCTAAACTTTTTTCTGTGTCATCCACTGGCTTTTGCAATACTCTCCCAAAATTACCATTTAATTTCTTATGCCAACCTGCAATATATTGAAACTGGGATGGGGAAAGTCATGATGTAGAAGAGTTAACTGTAATAGCTTTACATGTCATAAAATAGACTAAAATGCAGACATATTAAAGACTGTACCATGATAATAAGCAGAATTATGAAATGAAAGATAAAGTTTATGATAAAACATGCCCAGTATTATGCAGTAAGATTAACATAGGTATACAATATGCTGTCTCTTCTTCAGTCATTGCAAGTAGTCTATCACTGGTGGTTGGCCGGGCAACTTTTTTATAAACCAATTAAGAGATGTTTATACAGTGACTCCCTTTTTTTCTCTTGTATATCTGACAGTAGCAAGCAATATCATCCTCAATCAGTTTTTGAATTTTTAAAAATCTTGAAATATTTGAATCCATCTTTCCAACGCATACAAAAAATCACCCAAATGATGAAATGCTTCTCTTTCTTCTTCTGCAAACTTTGCAGCTAGCTAGAAATCTTTACAAGGATTTCTTTCAGAATTCTTTATGTAAAGTCGAATTTGCTTAATGTAGATTTACATAAAGTGAGGATTGTTTGTATTTGTATTCAACCTGGAAGATTATGTCTTTTGTGGAACTTCAAGAGTAACTGAAGAAAGTGATTTTAAGTACATAGGGATTGGAGTTTAAGATATTTTTTTGTAAAATGATTCCTTGCTAGATAGGTCAGCCCTACTTGTGGATTTGTCTTCTTGAGATTTGCTCCTTTAAACTATTAATACTTATAGTTTCTTCCTTTCATCTGCTTCTGAAATCACTGGTTATCTCAAAACCCATTTTTCCCATATCATTGCCCAATGCAATGGCAGCTAGATCTCCAAAGGTGTGAATGAAGACTCATTTGTATATGTTTAGATGTATGAGTTCTTTTTAGCTCCCCCACCTTTCAAGGATTTTAAGATCACTAATGTGGGAACTCCATCTATTGGTACAGATGAAATCCTTCCATACTTCTATATATGATCCTCTAGAATTATGGTAGACAAAATAATTCATTGCCTAAGGGCCATGAATGATGATAAGCCTTATGAATTTAGCAAATCATGTCCTTAGGCAAAAGTGAAACACTGGGTCCCTACTTGAAACCTTTCTGATTTGGTAGGACCTATCAGAGTTTATACTCCACTGGCATAGCCTTTGAGAGCTCAAGATCACAATGAGTTATCCAGAAAGCAAACATGTTTAGTGAAGCAAGTATATTTATATATAAATTTATACATTCCCACATGTTATGCTTGCAAGAGCAATGAATCTGTTTTTATATTAAAATGTTCATTATGCTTTCAAAAATTAGAAATTGTTAGTAGTTAATCCAAAAATGACTCAGCTCATTGTAGCTTTTTTCTTTGTTACAAGATTAAAGACACAGAACACCTCCCTACCTTCTCTCAGCCTTTGACTTTATGACTCACAGCTACCAGAATTCTAGAGGACCCAAGAGAATGAGAAATCAGGAAAGTTAGGCAAACTATTGTAATTAATTAATACAAATTGAAGACTTATAAGTAGTAGAGAAATAAAATATCTAAAAAAATTAAAGTCATGGGGAAAACTAAGCATTTTTCATATTTGTGGTGGTGGGACTCATGTATTTTGGAGAATAATGCCATGCATATAATACTTTAGAAATATTTTAGCAACTTTTAGAAACTGTGTTTTTTCTGGCTAAAGAACATAAAAATGGAGGGCAGCTAGGTGGCGCAGTGGATAAAGCACTGGCCCTGTATTCAGGAGGATCTGAGTTCAAATGTGACCTCAGACAAGCACTTACTAGCTGTGTGACCCTGGGCAAATCACTTAACCCTCATTGCCCTGCCCCCCCCCCCCATAGAGAACATAAAAATGTCTTTATATATACTTTGTTTTGCTCATGAAATTATCATGGATGGGATGTTAAATTTAAAAGTTTAGTTTACACTTTTATATGATTTTTTAAAATGTACCTAGGTCACAGAATCACAAGAAACCACTTTCTAACTTCAAATTCCTGAACCTTGAGTTGTACTCTTTTCTGTCCTGAAATTTTTGAGGAAACAGGGCAATAAACAATGTGTTTCTAATCTCTAAAGAAATAGATGGATTTATTTTTTTGCCAATATTTCACCCATTACATATCTTTGGGGTCCACACTAGTGGACTCCCATATTAAGAAATTTAGAGGGGCAGCTAGGTGGCGCTGTGGATAGAGCACTGGCCTTGGATTCAGGAGTACCTGAGTTCAAATCCAACCTCAGACACTTAACACTTACTAGCTGTGTGACCCTGGGCAAGTCACTTAACCCCAATTGCCTCACTAAAAAAAAAGAAAAAAGAAAAAAAAAGAAATTTAGGGTTCATCTTCTGCAGCCTTTGGGTGCTCAGGACCAGCTCTGACTAGATTTCAGTCACCTTTCCTTCAAGATTGGTATAGCCATTCACTTGGGGCCTCCACGTCAATTCCACTATTATTTCTTTACATTTCATTCTCATCATTGGACAAAGCCAATGCCTGTAGCTTTTTTCAGGGGTTGAAGGATGATAAAGGATACACCACAGAAAAGACTCTGAAGCAAAGAGGTTACATTTATGACATGCTCATGGTTATCCATATATTTCTACCTTCCCCTCACCTTCAAAAAATGTTTATTTCATCTTCCTTAGGATTCTTTTATTGTCTTTAATTAGCTTGCTAGGGCTTACTGCTAAATTTTCAGTGTGAGCATTTACAACATGGAAATCAGTAATCTACAAATCTGGGCTTGATTTTTTGATGACTGTCCAAACTTAAAGAAGTGTTAACAATGTAGGTCAAATCTAACATTGTATGCATACATCATCCCCAATCCCACCTCCAAAGCTCTGTTGCTAAACATTTACCACAACAAGCAAATGTTGCTCTATAAGCATTGCATGCAGTAAGCAAGAGTACAATAGAAGGCTCTGGAATAAAGTCATCACCAGACTGGCAACTGTGGGCTAATAATTATAAGAACAGACTTGCATATAGCTCTTCAAGGCTTACTAAGTGCTTTGCATTCATTTTCTTAATTGAGTCTCCCAATATCCCCGGACAAAGTTGCAAGTTGTATACCTTCCCCATTCTAAAATGCATTTTTTTTCAAGGCAAAACTCATGGCTCAGCTTTATTTATAGTCCCATTCTCCGTCATTTTTCTGTATTTTTAGATGATTTAATGAAGTTTGTTTTAACTGTGTAATGAGTTTAAAATGTGAAGATAGTTATTTTTTTAATGAACATTGATTATAAAAATAAATATTACTTCTCCAAAGCACCCAAATATTTAAACCTATCCAAATTTAATTAGGTTGGATATATGGTAAAAGTAGAATTTGAGTGACTGAAATTTTTATTTCTTAATAAATTTTTCTCCATTAATCATATTAATGCATTATCTTTATTCTGATGCCCTTTAATAGAAACTTTAAATCTTTAAGTACTGGAAATTTTCTTTCTTTTTTTTTTTTTTTTTAGTGAGGCAATTGGGGTTAAGTGACTTGCCCAGGGTCACACAGCTAGTAAGTGTTAAGTGTCTGAGGTTGGATTTGAACTCAGGTACTCCTGACTCCAGGGCCGGTGCTCTATCCATTGCGCCACCTAGCTGCCCCGAAAATTTTATTTCCTAATAAATTTTTCTCCATTAATCATATTAATGCATCATCTCTATTCTGATGGTCTTTAATAGAAACTTTAAATCTTTAAGTACAGTATTGGAATTAGTGTAAAGTAGTGGCATAACATAAGTAATACCTTACAGACCTGAAGCACTAATTTCTCTCCCAAATGACTAACTTACAATAATAACCAATAATATTTACATTGTGCATTAAGATTTGCAAAATGATTTACATATACAGTGTATCCCAAAAGCCTTAGTGCAGCTTGTTATTAAAACTTAAACATCTGGGGCAGCTAGGTGGTGCAGTGGATAGAGCACCGGCCCTGGAGTCAGGAGTACCTGAGTTCAAATCCGACCTCAGACACTTAACACTTACTAGCTGTGTGACCCTGGGCAAGTCACTTAACCCCAATTGCCTCACTAAAACAAAAACAAACAAACAAACAAACAAAAAAAACCTTAAACATCAAATGCTTCTAAAGCTTAAAGCTTCCTTAAGCTATTAAGACTTAAAAATACACTAAGACTTTTGGGATGCCCTATATCATAACTTCATTTGATTTAGAAGCATTTTATTCTACTGACAACATTTGATGGCTGATGGAATTTTTCCATTTTTCCCATGAATGTTTTGTAGATGCAACATAGGGTTCTCACTTTACTTGGGAGATATCTTTGCATAATGGTAAGAATGCCATCTCTGAGTCAGAAAGACCTGGGTTCAAGATCTGACTATGAGACTTATTGAATATATGACTCTGGCCAAGCAAAGCTGCATCACAGGGACCTAGACAATTCTCTAAGACCAGAAGTTGGAGAAGGGTTGCCAATTTGCCTTAGGAAATAGTGATCTCATTGGAAATTCCCTACATGGCTACAATCACAGATTTGTACAAATTCTAAAAAATAGGAAAGAACAGGTTAGCACAGAGAGACTGATTCACTGAAAATGGAGTCAGAAAGACTTGCATTCAAATTTCACCTCTGATATTTATAAGCTCTGTGAATACAGGCAGTTCATTTAGACTCTGAGCCTCAGTGACCTTTATGGCAAAATGGGAATAATACCTGTGATGGCTAACTTCTAAGGCATCACAGAGATAATGAATATTAGATAATGTCAATTGTGAATGTTAACTCATTGGTCTATACGTGGTAGTAAAAAGGAAATAATTTAATGAGGCAAATTTGCTGCTTTATTGCTTTTTTTTCAATAATTTTTTACTAATCTGAACTAGGTGCTTGGGGGAGATTGCAAAGGTAAATGAAACAGATCCTTTTGTGTTTTACTAAATATCCCGTTTTTGGTACCAAGTTGGATAAAGCATGATGTTGACGCAACTGCATTTTTTCCTTTTTCTATTATGTGTGAGCCCTGGAGCTTATGTCTCCCCCTTCTGTTGCCAATGTAAAGACACTCCTGGGCCAGCTCCTCTTCAGGGAACTAGAGAAATCTCTCTACTCAGGGCACCTTGAGAATTGTAAAGAATACATCTACCAGAGGTAGGCCAGGAGAGAGGAGGAGACTCCCAAGGGATCCATTGGCTAGAGGCATTTGGGTGCTATCTAGCCAGTTTAGAGGGAGCCCAAACTCCATAAATCAGGGCCAGCAGGTGTACCACTGACTCTTCAGGAAGCCTATCCTAAGGTAAGCAAGATGGAGAACAGTGGACTGAGACATTCTTTTCAATGGTAAGGCATGAGTTTATTTAATACAAGCAGGGTTACAAGTGAGCTCTAGCTTCTAACTCATTGTGACTATGAGCGTAATGAAATGGCAGAGCAAAGTACTCACAAAATCCAGGGAGACTACTATGCTGAGGGATTTATTTATACAATTAGGACTGAAGTTTAAACATGTCAAAAGTGAATATATTATTTCAATTTTATTTTATTTTCAGTTCTAAATGATCTCTTTTCTACCTCTCCCCTCAATGAAAAAAAGCAAGAAAAAACAAAGAAATGAATGCATTTTAAATAGCAATTTGGAAAATTAAGTCTTATACAATTCAATAAACACACCAACCAGATGTTTAGCACGTATAACTAGTTAATAAAATGAGAGAAGATTTGAAAAATGCTTTACAAACTTTATAACTACATTTAAAGATAGCTATTATAATTACTATTAATAAATGTGGTAAAATCAGTAGGATATATTCAAGACTAACTGAAATATTAAATACCCAATGAATTTGAACTACTTTTTCCTATGACAATATCACTTCAGAAATAAAATCTTTATGTTACTTTCTTCACGTAAAATCATGATGAGATAATGGTGGGGTATGGGAAGAAAAGGAATAGGAAGAAAAGTGACAGCTGGGTTGCTTGATGAAAAATCAACAAAGGATTCCTCACTAACTTCTCACATGTAATTTAGACCACATTATTGAATTATGGCATTTAATTGTCATTTTTTATTTGAGGAAAAGTAGAAAGGGTACTGGTTTTGGAAGTGGAAGATTACAGACTTAGAACTCATCTTAGAAATCATGTAAATGAACTTTTGCTCCCCACCATAATTTCATGTAAAATCACTATTATATAGAAATGTCACTTGTTTTTTCCCCATTTATTTAGAATTTAATTTTCCCCCTAATTACATGTAAAAACAATTTTAACGTCCATTTAAAAAAAATTTTTTTTAATTGAGGCAATTGGGGTTAAGTGACTTGCCCAGGGTCACACAGCTAGTAAGTGTTAAGTGTTTGAAGCTGGATTTGAACTCAGGTACTCCTGACTCCAGGGCCGGTGTTCTATCCACTGCACCACCTAGCTGCCCCCTAATGTCCATTTTTAAAACTTTGTGGTCCAAATTTTCTTCATCCCTCCCTTCCCACCCCCTCCATCTTAAGAACTCAAGCATTTCAATATGTTATACATGTGTAGTCATGTAAAACATTCCCAACACCAGTCAGGTTGTGAAAGAAAAGAGACAAAAAAAAAAAAACTTAAGAAAAAGAAACTTAAAAAAATATGCTTCAAGCTGTATTCAGACATAATCAGTTCTTTCTGTGGAGATGGATCACATTTTTCTTAAGTCCTTCAGAGTTGTCTTGGATCCTTTCATTGCTGAGAATAGCCAAGCCATTCACAGCTGCTCATCTTACAGTATTGCTGTTATAGAAATTTCAGTTGTGAAGCAGCACAAATGTCAGAGAACGAGCAGTTCTATCAGGTCTAACAGCTGCTATGTATCTTCAAATTTGTGGAATTTTTTTTTAGTATTTCAGTTACTAATGTGTATATATATTCTACTCGAATTTTCCGACCACGTTTATTCAAGAGTTTGCAAAGCATAGTACATCGTGTTATTTTATTTGATCTTCAGAACAATGCTAATGTCTCAGGAGGGATTTGACTTGAGGTATTCCTGACTTCAGGTCCTGGGCTTTTATCCACTGTCACAATAGACGTAATAGAGGAGTAATAATAACTCAGATTTTTAGGGCACCTTAGTGTTTATTAAACATTTTTCCTTGATGTAGGTGGTCCAAATTTTATTAACTCCATTTTAAAAAGGAGGAAACTGTGCTCCAGAGATGTTATAACTTGTCTAAGATTAAACCCAAGATTGGGATTCCAGGGCAATACTCTTTCAGCTATATAGTGCTGCCTTTCATGAGAACACATGATCATGTTATTCCTTCTATTTTAGAGAAAGAGGATTTTCTTAAAATGAAGCAAATATATAAACACATATATAGAATTATATAGACCTAATACAGTATACATAGATATAATACATTACATATACAGAATATATAGATGTAATTCTTATATTTATATATCTAGACATAAAAGACTAGAAGTATCTGTGATACAAAATTTCAATCTTGTTTTCAATAGTTGACATTTATATAGCATTTTCTAAATTTATAAAATAATTTTAATATATTATTTGATTGAATACATAAGAAAAATCTGGGAAGTAGGTGCTAGTATTATTTCCATTTTATATATCAGGAAACTGAGGCTCAGAGAACTAAAATTCCTTGCCCATGGTCACACAGTTAGCAAGGGTCAGAAACAGGATTTCAGACCAGGTGTTCATCATTTTAAGTCCAGCATTCAATCTACTATGCTGATCTTGTTCTGCCTCCGTCTACTAAGCTACCATTCTCTTTGTTCAACTTATTAATATGGAAACCCTGAATGTCCTAAAAGTTACAAAAACATATTTCATCATGATAAAGGTTTTTCAAGATAAAACTTAAAACTCAAAGAGGAAGTAGCAAAAAAGGCAAAGCATTTTCTGTTCAAAGGGAAATAAGCATGTCAAACAATAGAAGCAAGCTAATGCAGGAATTTATTTTGCTTGAGTATACATGTTTGTAACAACTTTGCTTGTCTTGATTTCCTAATGTGAGGTGAGGGTGAGAGAGAGAAGGTAAGAGGGAGACACTCTGAGTTGAAAATACAATGAAACTGGAAGAAAAAAAAGCACTAAACTACTTGAGTAATAGTTTCAGCAAAGTTTCTAGGCAAGTTTCTAGAAAAACAAATAAATAGTTCAAAAAAAGCATTTCAGTAAAACTAACAAAGAAGATCTGGAAAACTTCCTTTCATGAAGCCTGAGCCCAAATTAATCAGCAGGAGACAACGTGGGGTGTGTGTGTATGTGTGTGTAGACACTGAGAGACAGACAGACAGACAGAGAGACAGAGAGACAGACAGAGACAGAGACAGAGACAGAGTCATTATCAGGAAGATCTTTGTTCAAATCCTGACACTTATTGGCTGAGAAACTAAGGGCAAATCATTTAATTTCTCTGGGACTCATTTTCTTCACCTGTAAAATGAAAGGATTAGACTCTGGCCTCTAATATTAATTTCCGCTCCAAATCTCTGATTTATGAGTTTCTCTGAGTCTCATTTTGTTCATATGTAGAATGGGGATAAAAGTTTCTGTACTGAAAGTAGCTTGGTCTAGTGAATAGGAAGCTAACATGGCAGTTAGGAAGATCTGTGTTCATATTGCCTCTGACAAAAACTGTCTGAGTGACCCTGAGTAAGTTGCTCAACTTGTTAGTGAGCTCTACAGGCAATTCTTTAAGACTAAAAATTATAGAAGAAGTTCAGGTCTTCATTGTCAAGAGAGTTTCTTTACAAGATACCTTTTACAACAATGAAATCATGGGTATGTCCAAAACCAAAAACAATTACAACAAAAATAAAACAAGGAAATTCTTCAAACCAAACTTTCTGGCTACCTGTAATGTCTCTTAAAGTTCATCCTGCACCATCATCAAATCCCTAGGTTGTCATTTGCCACTGGCAAATTGGGATAGCAAGGTTTTGTGTGTGTGTGTGTGTGCGCGCGTGTGTGTGTGTGCGCGCGCGCGTTTGCGCGTGCATGTGCATGTAGTTGGGCAAAGAAAGGTGTTTTGGAAAACATAGAAAAATCAAGTGTGAAGAAGAATGTTTGTTTGAGCGGATTTGTTCTACCCAGTTGAATGGTGAGGTATGTATTTTTTCAAAGGCATTGTTTGAGAAGACCCAGAAAAACTCTAACATTTTAATTGCCAGTTCATTGTGACTTGGATTTGCTAAGTCTTCTATAGGTAGAAAAATGAAGGTTGACCTATACCACTGTAAATCCTAGGCCAGCACATGAATAGTGATGACCTATTCCACAATGGGGTGCCTCATTTCTTGGTATCAGTGACTCTGTTGGTGGGCAAACTGAATACAAAGCAAGTCATGAGGGCCAGTGCTTTAACCACTGTGCCACCTAGCTGCCCCCTAAGGGACAAATGAAAAGCAAAGTCCAGGAATGAGGCTCTTAACATTTTGTACGAAGGTAAACAATACCTGGTATTGAACTTGATAAAGAAGTTTCTCAGTTTACTTCCTTAAGTAAACATGTTTGTTTTACAACCAGACAGGCTGGTTAGCTTGCACCCTTTAGCTTCCTCTCAATCTCATTTGGCTCTCATGACTGCCACCTTTCTCATTGTTCTTGATAGTGTCCAACCATATATGAGCCTAGACTCCTGAAGTCATATTATTTCAAGGCCAGTGGTCTGTACCCTAAACCAGTTGAAGGATGGAGTAGTAAAATTTACCAAAAAGGCAAGAAAAATGAATACTTCTATATGCCAAATTTATTAAGAATGCATTTCTTAGGAACTGGGAGAAATAGAGATAAGGTTTTGCTTGTTTTAATTTTTAGTCACATTACCCTAGTTCCTAAAGTGAAAGTCTTAAATCTAGCTATCAAGAGATTTAAGTAACCAGTTTTATGAAAGGTATTATCTGACATGTTTTGATTTGTTTTTTAAAATTTTGATTTTTATCTAAAAATATTTTGTATTGGCACAGTACCAAATTTCTCATCATTACAGTACTATATTTCTAAGTTTTCAAATCAAGGAGTTCCAAGGGACAAGAACAGCACAAGATTTTGTTTGACTAACTTATTAGATCTTAAAAATTCACTGTTTAAAAAGTTGTGCTTATCTTATTACCCTATTTCTTCATACTCCACAATTCCACAATCTTCAGAAGGCAGCATCTTAAAGTTGATTTGCCAGTATCGAGATCATGGGCAGTTAGGTGGTACAGTGAATAGAATGACAGGTTCAAAACTGGCCTTAGACACTAGCTGTATGATCCTGGACAAGTCACTTAGCCCTGTTTGTCTCAATTTCCTCATCTGTAAAATGAGCTGGAAAAATAAATGGCAAGCCACTCCAGTATCTTTGCCAAGAAAACCACAAATGGGGTCACAAACGTTTGGACACAACTGAAACAACTAAACAGCAACAAAATGAGTCATGAGCCTTCTGATAATTTTAAGGATATTGAGGTACCAATACTATATAAGTTATTTTTAAGAATTGGTGAAAAAAGCATTTTATCAGACTTTTTTTGTGAGAAAAATATAGGTTTAATACATAAACCAGAGAAGGATAAAGCACAGAAGAACTATAGACCAATATCATTAATAAATAATGATTTAAATTTTTTTTAGTTCTGTCAGATTAGAACAATTCATCCAAGAAATAACTCACTATGACCAAGTTGGGTTTATACCAGGGATGCAAAAATTATTGACCATTAGGGAAATAATCATATTAATCATAATAAAAACAGAAACATCCTAACCATGATTATCTCAATTGCAAAAAAAAAGAATTCTTTGACAAAGTGAAACACTTATACTAAAATCTCTGAAAAGTATAGGCACATGGGGATCTTTTTAATATCATAAAAATATCTATCTAAAATCAAAAGCAAACATAATATGCAATGGGGGCACACTGGAAGTGTCCCCAATAAACACAATAAGTGTATTATTGTTGTACAATGTAAAAAAATTAATTATTAACTAATCTAGTCTAATCTGAAAAAATTATATAATTGGATTTATATGAAAAATTATGACTATATGAAAAATTATAAGTTTAGATAAATTATAATTGGGCCATAGGTCCCTTCATGGTTGCCATTCAAATGTAGAAATATTTTAAATGACTAGCCTAATTTGGGGGGCTAATCTGACTGGAGGACTAATCTGGGGACTTTTGACTAATTGGCTATCTGACTGCTATTAACTTAATGTGGGCTGTTTATAAAGTTCCACCACACTGCTCCCAAATTGATAAGCAAAAGATTAAGAAGCCTCTTAACTAAATAATCAAAGTAGAGTTTATTTATGAGATACTATTTAAACATAAAAATACAGGGAAATAAAATGTACAACCTGACTGCATTGAGGTGTCTTTTTCACCTGCTGCGCCTGGAACTTTTTTTTTAATACAATAAGGGCCATAGCTGCCTCTTACCTTAGGGTATGCTCCACCTTTCTCTAACTTTCACTCTTTTTCTCCTTCACTCCAGCTTCCCTGCTTCACTTTCACTTCTAACTCCAAGCCCCTTTCACCTTGTCTATCCTCCTGCATCTAACTTTTCTCTCCTTACTGCCACTGCTGAACCCCTGTGTTTCTCTCTCACCTCTCCTTCCTTTCTCCTAGTGCTCCAGTGTCCTTTTGTTCTCTTAATCTTCTGGCCTCTCCCAAGCTCTAGTCCTTTAGCCTTCTCCTGCATCCTTCTCCATTCCCTTAAAATCTTGTCAGTCCTCCTTAATCTTGTCCTATGGCCTCCTGCTCCATCTAACTCTTAGCTTTTTCTCCTTCCCCCCTCACTTAGTGCTCCAGTCTTTCTGCTCTCTTAATCTCATCAGCCCCCCTTAATCTTGTCTGCTGGCCTCCCCCCTGCTGTCTAACTCCCAGGTCTCTATATAGCTTCCTTCTCTCCACTCAAATCTTAGGGCTTTTTTCGTCCCCATACACACCAAGCTAATCTGTCAGCCAGGGCTGCGACTGGTGGGGGTGCGGGGCATGCCTGGACCTCGGCACGGGCTATGCCAGAGCCTGGCCTGGACAAGCTGGGGATCTTTCAGATAGATCCTCTCAGGGTGGAGGAAGCTGGGGCTCCCTCCCACAGCTGTCTTACCTGGCTGTGTCATACAGCCTACTGAGCTTTTTGGCTCAGCTGAAGCAGAGTGGGAGGGGAACCAGCCCCTCCCACACAGAAGAGACCCTGAGGGCCTAAGGCTTTCTAATTTTAGCCCAAAGGTAGGGTCCCCAGATCAAAATAAATTTCCACAACAATAAATGTTCACAATAAAACAAATTGTATAATTGTACAATAAATGCAAAATAAAACAAGGATGCCCATTCTCTCCTCTGTAATTTGATGTAATTTTGGAAATGCTGACAATAGCAATAAGATAAGAAAATAAAGAAAGACATAAAGATAGGTAAAGAGGAGATAAAACTATTCCTATTTGCTCTTGATATGATGGTTTAAAAAAACACAGGCAATCAGTGAATATGCTGAGGCAATTGCTTCTGCAGCATGACACTTTACAAAATAAACTCAAAAAACTCAAAAGCAATTCTATATAAAAATAAAATCTAAGAGGCAATAATACAAAGATAAATCCCATTCCAAATAAGAATAAAAAGTATAAAGTACTTGGGGATCAAGGTTACAAAACATACAAAATGCTTATTTTGTTTCATTTGCAAAATTCTCATTAAAGAAATAAAGAGCAATTTAAATAGCTGGAGGAATATTCAGTCTTCATGCCTGGACCATGCCAATACAATAAAAATGACAACACTAACAAAATTAATTTAGTCTTATTGCTGCATCAATCAAACTATCAAAAAGATTCTTTATAGTTGAAGTGTCAAACATGCTGACCACAGGCTACATGCCACCCACAATACTCCTAAGTGCTTCCCAAAGCTGATTAGAATGTAATTGGGAAATATTTAACAAAATCAATAAAAACATAATAAATATAGATGATGTTAAAACTCAGTGAATAAGTGGTCCACAGGGATCCTTATATATGGATTAATGGCCCTAGTTTCTATTTGAGTTTGATATCACTGCTTTACAGAACTTGATGAAATTGTAGCAAAATTCATTTGGAGAAATAAAAGATCTAGAAAATAAAGGAAAATAATGAAAAGAGGGAGGGACAAAGGGGAGAAGGTACTTCCAGATGTCAATTTATATTATAAAACAGTAGTCATCAAAACCCCTTAACATTGGGTTAAATACAGAGAAGTAGATTAATGGAACACACCAGACAAAGGAGAATCAGAAATGAATGGAACTCAGTAATACAGTGTTTAATAAACCAGAAAACATAAATCACTTGAGAAAGAATTCCCTATTTGATGGAGAAATGCTGTGAAAACTTTGAACAGAAATAAGATTTAGACCAACTTCTTGTGCCACATTTCAGATTGATATGCAGCCTTAATATGAAGGATCATACCGTTAAAATATTTAGAAAAGAATCACTTCATATACCATTCACATTTATCAATAAGAAATATATTCATATATTCAAATAATGGCTAGAGCCAAATACAAATGATAGAGAGAAAATTTTGATTACGCAAAACTGAAAAACAAAATTAATGTATCTAGAAAAAGGAAGGCAGTTGAATTGGAAAAGAATCTTCATATCAAATATCTCTGTTAAGCATTGTTATCCAAAATATATAGACAATTAATAGGCATACATATATACACATCTATCTACCTGTCTGTTTGAATATCTATTTTTTTGTATATATCATATGTATTTCTGTCTCTGCCTTTCTCTGTCTCTCTGTCTCTCTCCATACATACATACATACACAGACACATGCACAAACACACATACATACATATTGCCAAAAGCCAATCTACAAAAGATAAGTGGTCAACACATACGAACAACAATCTTAAAAGATAAATTGACTTAACCCTCATTGTCCAACCAAAAAAAAAAAAGATAAATTGTAAACTATTAACAATCAAATGAAAGAAAGCTCTAAATAGCTGATAATAAGTGAAATAAAAATTAAAACAACCCTGAAGTTTCATCTTATACCCAGCAAAGAAGACAAAAGATAGGAATATTCAATGTTGGAGGGGTTGTGAAAATAGAAACACTAGTGCATTGGTTGATAGAGCTGTGAATCAGTACAATCATTTTGGGAAGAAAGCAAATAAAATGACTAAATTGATTAATCTGTTTGCCTCATAGAGTTTATTACTATTATTATACCCAAAGAAAATATTAATAAGAAGAAAGGCCCCACATGGAACAAAATATTTATAGCAGCACTTTTTTTTTTGGTAGTAGAAATGAATTAGAAGCAAAGTCAACATTTATTAATTAGGGAATGGATAAAGAAATTATAGTACATAAATGCAATGGAATATTACTATCCTATAAGAGACAACAAATATGATGAACACAGAGAAGCATGGAAAGATTTAAAAGAACTGAAGCAAAGTGAAGTAAGCAGAGCCAAGAAAACAATATATACTGATGACAACAATGTAAATGGAAAGAACAGCAGCCACAAAACAACCAAGATGAATGTTGTGAAATTACAAAGAATAACTATGGCTCCAGAGACTAAATATGAAAAGAAACCTCTACCTTGCTTTTTTTGTAGAAAAAGGAGATGTATAGATATAGAATACTGCATATATTTTCAGATGTTTTCTATGATCATTTGGCTGATTTTCTCTTCTTTTTCTTTAAGTTTTTTGTTGTTGCTCTCATATGAGATGGCTCTCTATGAAGGGGGAAGAGTGAGAAAATGGAAGGAATTTTGCTGATATAAAAAGCAAAAGCTGTCAATAAAAGTTATTTTAAAACACAAGAAAACAATATTGGGGAATAGTAAATCAGATCAAGGAATCAAAATAATTTATTACATTTCTACTGAGATGGGGGCCCCTGATGATAATATTCTCACACTACTATGTGCTAGATTGAAAGTAAAAAGGCATATATAAAAAAGATCCTGATTGCAAAGAGCTCACATCCCATCGGGGGAAATAATATGTATGTTTATATAAAATATGTACAGTAGAAATACTAGGTAACTAGGAGGAGGAAGATTTTAGAAACTGGGGGAATTGGGGAAAGCCTCCTGTAAGAAGTAGTGATTGAGGTGAACTTTAAGAGATGCTAAGGATTATAAAAGATGGAAGTGAGGAAGGAGTACATTCCAAGCATTAAAGACAGTCTATGCAAAGTCATGGAGGTGGGAGTTGGAATGCCATTAAAGGAGCTTCATCTTTCTGAGGAACTCTGAATGAATATTCTTAAATATGACCTTTATAATTACTGTTATTCGTCTGCCAGGGTTGCCCAATTAGTTGTAAGCTGTGTAACTCATGCTGTATTTGACTATCATTTGGGAGTTAATTATTCTGATAGATAGTAAGGGTCAAATGGGTTTGGAACTGCCAATCATATTCTAGACTTCAATGACTGAATGACATTTCTGTGATGTTGTTTGCTTTCCTTGCCCTGCCTGCCCCTGCCTTTAACCCTTTTTCTCCCTCAGAAATAGAAGACCTGTTGCAGTTTTGGAAAGGAGATATTCCTTAGGACTTGGACAATGAATTCTCCTGAACTCTGGAACCCACCAGAAGTGCAATATTGCTTTGACTTTGTTAATAATTCCTGTCCTAGACATGTAAGACCTGCAATTAGTGTTTGGGTCATGTACATAGTCATGATCGGTGCCATAGTGATGACGATGCTTGGAAACTTGGTGGTCATCATCTCCATCTCCCACTTCAAGCAGCTCCACTCTCCAACCAACTTCCTGATCCTCTCCATGGCAACAACAGACTTTTTGCTCAGTTGTATGGTGATGCCTTTCAGCATGATCAGATCGATCGAGGCCTGCTGGTATTTTGGAAGGCTCTTTTGTAAAATACACAGTTGTTGTGACATCATGCTTTGCACCACTTCCATTTTCCATCTGTGTTTTGTCTCAGTGGACCGCTACTATGCAGTGTGTGACCCTTTACATTATGTCACCAAAATCACCATCCCAGTGATCCAGGTCTTTTTGTTCATCAGCTGGTCCATCCCAATTTTCTTTGCCTTTGGCCTTATGTTCTCAGAGTTGAACATCATTGGTGCTGAAGAATTTATAGCAGCAATTGACTGTGAGGGTCTATGTGTGCTAATATTTAACAAACTCTGGGGGGTCCTGGCTTCCTTCATTGCTTTCTTTCTTCCTGGTACGGTAATGGTTGGTATTTACATACACATATTTTCTGTAGCCAGGAAACATGCCAAGCAGATTGACACCCTTCCAAACTTGAAGGGTGGAGAAGCCAAAACAAAAACGTCATCTAAGAAAGAGAGCAAGGCAACCAAGACTCTGAGTATAGTCATGGGGGTTTTTGTGCTGTGCTGGCTGCCATTCTTTGTCCTCACCATCATAGATCCTTTCATTAACTTCAGCACCCCTGAGGATCTATACAATGCTTTCCTCTGGTTGGGCTACTTCAATTCCACCTTCAATCCAATCATTTATGGGATGTTTTATCCTTGGTTTCGCAAGGCATTTAAAATGATTGTGACTGGAATGATCTTCCACCCAGACTCATCTACCCTCAGTTTGTTCCCTGCACATGCTTAGGAAATGCACAGAATTTTCCATGATTCTTCTCTGAAGCAGATCATTGATCCATGAAGATAGAGAGGCAGGATAAATGCCCAATACTCTGTCTCAATCTAGGTGTCAATAATTGTCTATCATGTGCCTTTAGAAAATACTATATGATTGGTCAGAAATACCATAGAGTCACCAAAGAATATCAGAACTGAAAGGAACTTAAAATCCTCCAATCCAATTTCCAATATCTTCCTCTACTTCCCCAGTTTGAATATGAGACCCAGAAAAGAGAAGTAATGTGCCTGAGGATGAACTACTGGTTAATGACAGAGTCAGATCTAGAATCTGCTACTTCTCATGAGTCCAGATCCAGTGTTCTTTCCTCTATTGTAACCATATTGCTTGTCTTCAACTAAGCTGTTCTCTTGAGCAGATTAAGTAGGTGTCCAAGTCTAATGTCCAGTAAGTGATATGATGTGATTTCTTGAGATCTGGAAAGGTTTCTTTACTATTTGATGAACTCTACCACTCTTTTACTATACAAGACTCTCATTCTCAAATTCTATTTGAGACATTCAGCTGTCTGCCTTAAATAAAACATGGACTTTGTCCGCCCCATTAAAATGCAAAGGACATTTTATATACTTAAAGTTGCAGATGTGAAAGACATTAGAGATTACTTAGCTTTTGTCTTTTATTTTATGGATGAACAAAAAAAGTGCTCAGAGAGTCTAGGTTACATTGCTGCAAATGGTAGGGTCAAGGATAAAACTAAAATTTTTCTCCTCTAGACCAAGTTTATGTTTTCATATCAATGAGTTTCTTAGAATCCTTTGTTAGAAGAGAATTTGACCTGAGAAAGTTGTAGATGGTTTAAGAACACTGGAATGGATTTTTGCATAGAAGAGGGCAACTTTGAGGAGGGAAAAGAAGCAGAAATTGAATGCAACAGGCCCTTACTTCCAAATTTGTTCTAGGGCAAACAACTTTCATTTAGTAATGTTTCTCAAGATGAACTTTCCTGAGATTCTGAATACTCTGACACATCTCCTTTATTAAACAGAAAAGAATGGTTTGTATATACAGTTTATTTGCAACCATAAATGGTTGATTTGCAGTAGTCTATTTGGCCATCTGGATTGATCTGGGTGGAAAAGGGAACTCTGGGGAAAATATGGGCAAATTTGGATGCCATATTTTCACTTGATAGCTTTTAGAACAGCTTTGTGGGTTTATGTCTTATCCTATGCTCCTTTGGATAATGACTTACTTTTTGATCATTTCTTTTTCTCCATTTTCCCCCACTGCTTTCTCTTTTACTCTGTACCTTATTTGTGTACATACCTCAACATTTTGTCCTTAGCCCTCTTTTCTGCTTTCTTTCTTAGCGATTTCTGTTCACTCCCACAGTTTCCATATTCTTCTTTACAAATGACTTCCAAATTTATTATCTTCCACTCTGACCTCTCTCCTAAGTTTTAGGCCCTCATTTTTTAACTAGACATAGAACCAGTTCCTCAAATTCAATATGACTAAGAAACAAACCAGCACATCTGGACTTCCCATTTTTCTTTTAATGGCCCCATAATTTTTCTAGGCTCCCAGATTTAAAACCTGATGGTAAACTTTGATTGATATAGTTGTCAAGTTCTGTTGACTCTTCTTCCCAAGAACCCTTCCTTCTTTTCCAGTTCCCAGATCACACTCTAGTTTATGCCTTTATTAACTTTTGCATTGACTTTATCTTTCCTACTTCACTCTGCTATGAAAATAATCCCTTGAAGCACTACTTGCATCATATTATTGCCTTCTTTAATAACTCATTACTAACTCCCAAATACATTATATTTGAGGCTCCCACACCACTACATAGTCCTTGGTCTACTTTTCTAATCAGTTTTTTTCATCATTCCTCTTTATGTACTTTGCCCCAGCCAAATTCAATCATTTTCTGTTCTCCAGAAATTGTTTGTACAATTTACCTTCTACCTGTGGCATTCTTTTCCTGGAATATCCCCTCATTATGCCTATCAAAAACCCTCTAGACCTATAAAAAATGCCACTTTCACCAAGAAACCTGGCTTGGTGCCTTCCCAACTAAATTAGTCCTCTTTTTAAAACAAGTATTAATAGTAATTTTTAATTGTTTTATGGCACTTTTTATAGACTTATTTTAGTTACTTTTGTATACACAAGTTAATTATTGAAATAATTAATCAATTTCTATAAAATTGCCATATCATCAGAATTGTGCTAATAAATGAATGAAAAACCTTCTGTTTAAGATGATGACATGAAAGCTATAGAGGAGTCCAGTTTACCCACACAAACCCTGGAAAATATTTGGAAAGGGACCTAAATAAAAGGATTGTACAGAAAACCAAAGGAGAACAGAGGTAAGCTCTTCTATTCAAGCAATTGTACAAAAAGTTAGAAGCCAGCAGAGCTAGGAGAAAGTTTGTTCATAAATGATCCTGAAGCCACTGTCCTAAAAAGGTTATTTGGAAAAGGGTATTTCTTTTAATTGCTATCTCCTCATGCACTGACCAATTATGAGCTAGCTCTGTCTCTTGTTTCTATCACGATTGGTAACAGAGCTTGTCCCCATAGGTTCTGACAGAAGAAGAGAACAGACATTGTCCTTAACTTCCCAGAATACCGGGAGGCACATAACAGGTACCTTTGTTCATGCTGGGAATCTTCTAGAAACCTGGAGCCCAGCATGATCTCCCACAATCATCTGGGGTTAGTCAGGGGCATTACAGGAGAAACAAAGAACCAACTTCTGAATGGGAATTGTGCAAGGAGATCAGAAACAAAGACCAGCTGATGCAAGAATCCATGGTGTTCTATCAGGAATCTGAGACAGATGCCAGGAATAGGCAGAGCGTAAGGCCACACAATAGTCATCCCATCCAGAATGTCAGAGGAAATGGACCAGCTCATCCACAAGTATCTGAGGGGAGTGTCCAGAGCACAAAGTCTCCTCATATAACTGATTGCAAGTATATAAGTAAGTAGAAGAAGACAGAAACACAGTGGAGAAACACTATAGATTAAGTAATGCCCAAGAGGAAAACAGAAGATGAGAGAAATCTGCAAAACGTACTTTTTAAAAAAAAATTTTATTTATTTATTTATTTATTTTTAGGCAATGGGGGTTAAGTGACTTGCCCATGGTCACACAACTAGTAAGTGTCAAGTGTCTGAGGCCGGATTTGAACTCAGGTACTCCTGAATCCTGGGCCGGTGCTTTATCCACTGCGCCATCTAGCTGCCCCCCCAAAACATACTTTTGACAAAAAAGTGACTTGACCACAAGGGACTATAAGAAAGGCTGGAAGAAATGAAGCAAGAGATAAAAAAGTAGAATTAAAAATAAAATGTAAGTTTTGGAGGAGAAAATAGAAAAAGATGAGCATAATCTCTAAAGCTAAGCAGAATGTGAAAATCCTTAACCAAGAAGTATCTCCATGAAAAATAACAAATGAGGTCAATGACCCCAGGAGAAAATAAGAAATATGAGATCAAAATGAAAATACTAAAGAGAAGAAAATATCAGGTACCTATTGTTTTACAGAGGGCAGCTAGGTGGCATTGTGGCTAGAGTGCTGGGCCTGAAATCAAGGAGACTCATCTTCCTGAATTCAAATCTGGCTTTAGACACTTAGTAGCTATGTGACCCTGGGTACATGAGCTGGAGAAGGAAATGGCAAACCACTCCACTATCTTTGCCAAGAAAACCCCAAATGGGGTCATGAAGAGTTGGACATAACTGGAACAACTGAACAACACCTGTTTAGAAAACAAAAACAACTGACCTGAAGTGGAGAAATGTCCCTTTAGAATAATACACAGAACAATAAGTTGTTTGTTTTAGTTTTAAGAGAAAAAAAATACAAAGAAGGGGGAAAGGGATTCATAACAAGGGTATACAAACATGAATGATGGAGTGAGGGGAATAGACAATTTATGAGCTTCACCTTAATTTATGAACTTTACCTTTTTCTGTACAAGACAAAGAATCATTGAACACATGAACACAAAGATTTTTTTTCTTTTTTTTCTTTTTTCTTTTTTTTGCAGGGCAATGGGGGTTAAGTGACTTGCCCAGGGTCACACAGCTAGTAAGTGTCAAGTGTCTGAGACCAGATTTGAACTCAGGTCCTCCTGAATCCAGGGCCAGTGCTTTATCCACTGCACCACCTAGCTGCCCCCAACACAAAGATTTTGATATAGAAATCGGTTACATTCAAGGGCCTTGGAGGGCACAAAGAGATGGAAATGTAAGAGAAAGAATAGAGTAAAGGATGGAACAGACAAAAGCAAAATAAATTTCAGCTTCAGAAGGGTGGATCAAAAAGGAGTAGGGAAGGAAAAGAGAGCGCGAATAAACTAAGATTAGAGGAGTAGGTTTTGGGCTTGTTGCATAGAGGATGGGCAGAGGAATAGGAATGTATCCCTTCAATTACACACCATTTTGATCAGATTCCTTATTTTTAGCATCTTTTTCTTTGTAAAGTAGATTACTAGGGACAGAAAGAGAATAAAATATAAGGATAACAAGGGAGGTAAATATTAATTTGAAACCATCATAGTGAACACAAATGAGACAAATTCATTTATAAAATAGAGGAGGGTAGCAAAATGGATTTACAAAATAGAATACAACAATTTGAAATTATGCCCCCAAAGTCACCAAACTGTGTATACCCTTTGATTTGCAATACTATTATTAGGCATATACACCAACAAGGTCAAAAATTCTGAGGGAAGATGGAGGCGAGGAAGCAGCAAGCTGCCTGAGCTCTCCTTCTGTTCCCTCAAAAAAGAACATTAAATCAAGCCTCTGGACGGATTAATAAACTACAGAACCTGTAAAGAGACAGAAAGACACAGTCTTCCAATCAGAGATAATTTAGAAGACTTCAGGAAAAGGTCGGTCTGACTCGGGCAAAAAGGAGGCCCAGTGCAGGGCAGTAGCCCAGCGCCGAGGGGGTAGGGGCAAGTCCGCAAGAGCTGCGGGCCACAGCCAAACAACTGAAGCCCCTGGAACCTGGCTCAAAAATCTGGTGGCCAAGAAGGACAGTGGAAAAACCTACCTGCACCGGCCAGGAGGGTCATGAACAGGTCAGGCGGGTGGCAGAGCGTGCTCAGACAGGAAGTGCAGGGGGGCGAACTGCAGACACTATAAAGGCCTCAGAGTAAAAAGCCAGTCAAAGAGCACCTATACCCCTGCACAAGAATTCCAAAACAGGGACCCTGGTGCCCCCAGAGCAGACCTCAACTTAAAAAATAAACAAACAAGCTGCAATAATGAGTAAGAAGCAAAAAAGAGCCCTCTCCATTGAGAGCTTCTGTATCAATAGGGAAGAAGCCAACGCAAACTCAGATGAGGACAATACCCTCAAATTGCCTATATGTGAAGCCTCATGAGGGAAGGTGAATTGGTCTCAAGAACAAAAAGTCTTCCTGGAAGAGCTCAAAAAGAATTTAAAAAATCAATTGAGAGAGGTAGAAGAAAAAAATGGGGAGAGAAATGAAAGCAAAACAAGAAAACTATGAAAAAAGAATCAGTGGCTTGGAAAAGTAAGCACAAAAATTGACTGGCCAAATGGAAAAAAAAAAACCAACATAATTTCACTGAAGAAAACAATGCCTTAAAAAATTCATTTGGCCAAATGGAAAAAAAGGTGTATAATCTCATTGAAGAAAACAATGCCTTAAAAAATTCACTTGGCCAAATGGAAAAAAAGGTGCATAATCTCACTGAAGAAAACAATGGCTTAAAAATTAAAATTGGTCAGTTGGAAGATAAGGAATACATGAGACACCAGGAATCAGTCAAGCAGAATCAAAAGAATGAAAAAATAGAAGAAAATGTGAAATACTTCATTGGAAAGACAACCGATCTGGAAAACAGATTGAAGAGAGACAATTTGAGAATAATTGGTCTGCCTGAAAGCCATGACCAGAAAAAGAATCTAGACACCACATTCCAGGAAATTATTAAGGAGAACTGTCCTGATATCATAGAATCAGAGGATAAAATCATCATTGAAAGAATCCACTGATCACCTCCTGAAAGAGACCCCAAAAGGAAAACTCCAAGGAATATTGTAGCCAAATTCCAGAATTATCAGGTGAAGGAGAAAATACTCCAAACAGCCAGAAAGAAGCAATTTAAATATCATGGAGCCACAGTCAGGATTGCTCAGGACCTGGCAGCTTCAACATTAAAGGACCGCAAGGCTTGGGATATGATATTCCGGAAGGCAAAGGAGCTTGGATTGCAGCCAAGAATCTATTACCCAGCAAAAATCTGCATTCTCTTTCAGGGGAAAAGATGGACATTTAATGACATTGGGGACTTTCAATCTTTCCTGACGAAAAGACCAGAACTGAATAGAAAATTCGATCTTAACATACAAGACTCAAGAGAAGTTTAAAAAGGTAAACAGAGGGGGAAAAAAGGTTACTTAATTAGGTTAAACTGCTTATATCCCTACATGGGAAGATAATATTCATAACTCTTAAGAATTGTAAATGTATTTTGGCAGAGAGAAGAAGTGTACACAGAGGGTATAAATATAAATTGTCTCTGATGTGATGATACAAAAAAAAATTAAGGGGTTAAAAAGGGAGTCTAAGGGGAGGAAAGAAAAGGGGAGGTGGAATGGGATGAATTATATCATATGAAGAGGTGAAAAAAAAACCCTATTACAATAGAGGGAAAGAAAGGAGGGGTGAACATTGTTTCAACCCTAATCTCATTAGATTTGATTCAAAGAGGGAATAACATATACGTTCATTGGGATAAAGAAACTTAGCGCATTCTTTAGGGAAGCAAAAGGGGAAGGGAAAGGTGGGGACTGATAGAAGGGAGGACAAAAGCAAGGGAGAAAAGGGTAAAGAAAAGAGAGGGGGGTGATAAAAAGGGAGGGCAGATCGGGGGAGGCAGAGGTAAGAAGTAAAACGTCGGTGAGGAGGAATAGGGTGAAAGAAGGGGGGAAAAGTACAAAGGGGGTAAATAGAATGGAGGGGAATAGACAGTCAGTAATAATAACTGAATGTGAATGGGATGAACTCTGCTATAAAACGGAAATGAATTGCAGAGTGGATTAAAAACCAGAATCCTACAATAAGCTGTTTACAAGAAACAGATTTGAAGCAGAGAGATACACACAGAGTAAAGGTAAAAGGCTGGAGCAGAATATATTATGCTTCAGCTAAAGTAAAAAAAGCAGGAGTAGCAATCCTTATCTCAGACAAAGTGCAGGCAAAAATAGATCTCATTAAAAGAGATAAGGAAGGAAATTACAATATCAATATTGAATATGTATGCACCAAGTGGTATAGCATCCAAATTCTTAGAGGAGAAGTTAAATGAATTACAAGAGGAATTAGACAGTAATACTATACTAGTGGGGAATCTGAATCTCCCCCTCTCAGAATTAGATAAATTTAGCTGAAAAATAAATAAGAAAGAAGTGAAAAAGGTGAATAGATTACTAGAAAAGTTAGACATGATAGATGTCTGGAGAAAATTGAATGGGGATATAAAGGAATATACCTTTTTCTCAGCAGTACATGGCACATTTTCAAAAATTGACCATGTATTAGGGCATAAAAACATCATAGTCAAATGTAGAAAGGCAGAAATAGTAAATGCATCCTTTTCAGATCATGATGCAATAAAAATTACATGTAAGAAAAAGCCAGGGAAAAGTAGAATGAAAATCAATTGGAAACTAAATAATATTCTAAAGAATGAATGGGCCAAACAACAAATAATAGAAACAATCAATAACTATATCCAAGAGAATGACAATAATGAGACAACATACCAAAATCTATGGGATGCAGCCAAAGCAGTGCTTAGGGGAAAATTTATAGCTCTAAATGCTTACATGAATAAAAAAGAGAAAGAGGAGATTAATGAATTGGGCATGCAACATAAAAAGATAGAAAAAGAACAAATTAGAAATCCCCAATTAGATACTAGAGATCCTGAAAATTAAAGGAGAAATTAATAAGATTGAAAGCAAAAAAACCTATAGAATTAATCAATAAAACTAAGAGCTGGTTTTATAAAAAAAACAATAAAATAGATAAAATATTGGTTAATTTGAGAAAACCAAATCACCAGTATCAAAAATAAAAAGGGTGAGGTTACCACCAATGAAGTGTAAATTAAATCAATAATTAGGAATTATTTTGCCCAACTGTATGCCAATAAATTTGACAATCTAAATGAAATGGATGAATATTTACAAAAATACAAACTGCCCAGGTTAATTGAAGAGGAAATAAAAATCCTTAAATAAACCCATATTAGAAAAAGAAATTGAACAAGCCATTAATGAACTCCCTAAGAAAAGATCCCCAGGGCCAGATGGGTTTATGGGTGAATTTTACCAAACATTTAAAGAACAATTAATTCCAATATTATACAAATTATTTGGAAAAATAGGTGAAGAAGGAGTTCTACCAAATTCGTTTTATGACACAAATATGGTGGTGATACCAAAACCAGGCAAAGCAAAAACAGAGAAAGAAAATTATGGACCAATTTCCCTAATGAATATTGATGCTAAAATCTTAAATAAGATATTAGCAAGGAGATTACAGAAAGTGATCACCAGGATAATACACTATGACCAGGTGGGATTTATACCAGGAATGCAGGGCTGGTTCAACATTTGGAAAACTATTAACATAATCAACCACATCAATAAGAAAACCAGCCAAAATCATATGATTATCTCAATAGATGCAGAGAAAGCTTTTGACAAAAATACAGCACCCATTCCTAATAAAAACACTAGAGAGTTTAGGAATAGGTGGAGCTTTCCTTAAAATAATAAACAGTATCTACCTAAAGCCATCAGCAAGTATTATATGCAATGGAGATAAATCAGAGGCCTTCCCAATAAGATTAGGGGTGAAACAAGGATGTCCATTATCACCCCTATTATTTAATATTATCCTAAAATGTTAGCTTTAGCAATCAGAGAAGAGAAAGGAATTAAAGGAATTAGAATAGGCAAGGAGGAAACAAAACTATGACTCTTTGCAGATGATATGATGGTAAACTTAAAGAATCCTAGAGAATCAACTCAAAAATTACTTGAAACAATTAACAACTTTAGCAAAGTAGCAGGATATAAAATAAATCCACAAAAATCATCAGCATTTCTTTTTTTTTTTTAGTGAGGTAATTGGGGTTAAGTGACTTGCCCAGGGTCACACAGCTAGTAAGTGTTATGTGTCTGAGGCCAGATTTGAACTCAGGTACTCCTGACTCCAGGGCTGGTGCTCTATCCACTGCGCCACCTAGCTGCCCCTAATCATCAGCATTTCTATACATGACCAACAAAGTCCAGCAGCAAGAGATAGAAAGAGAAATTCCATTTAAAGTAACAGTAGATAATATAAAATACTTGGGAGTCTACTTGCCAAGACAAACCCAGGAACTCTATGAACACAACTACCAAACACTCTTCACACAAATCAAATCAGATCTAAATAATTGGAAAGATATCAATTCCTCATGGATAGGCAGAGCTAATATAGTAAAAATGACAATACTGCCTAAATTAATTTAATTATTCAGTGCCATACCAATCAGACTACCTAAAAATTATTTTATAGAGCTATAAAAATAATAACAAAATTCATCTGGAAAAACAAAAAATCAAGAATATCCAGGGAAATAATAAAAAAAAATCCAAAGGAAGGTGGGTTAGCGATACCAAATTGGGAGCTTTATTATAAAGCGGCAGTCATCAAAACTATCTGGTGCTGGCTAAAAAATAGAGTGGTAGATCAATGGAATAGGCTAGGCTCAGGAAATGCAGTAGTAAATGACACTAGTAATGTAGTGTTTGATAAACCCAAAGACTCTAGCTTCTGGGATAGGAACTCAGTATTTGAGAAAAACTGCTGGGAAAACTGGAAGATAGTATGGCAGAAATTAGGCATAGACCAACATCTTACACCTTATACTAAAATAAGGTCAAAATGGATACATGATTTAGACATAAGAGGTGATACCATAGGTAAATTAGGAGAGAAAGGAATAGTGTACCTATCAGATCTTTGGAAAGGAAAACAGTTTATGACCAAACAAGAGATAGAGTATATTATAAAATGCAAAATGGATGATTTTGATTACATTAAATTTAAAAATTTTTGTACAAACAGAAGCAAGGGAGGCAGAAAGCTGGGAAACAATTTTTGTGGCCAGTACTTCTGATAAAGGCCTCATCTCTAAAATATATAGGGAACTACATCAAATTTATAAGAATCCAAGTCATTTCCCAATTGAGAAATGGTCAAAGGATATGAACAGGCAGTTTTCTGATGAAGAAACCAAAGCTTTCTATTCCCATATGAAAAAATGCTCTAAATCACTATTTTTTTTGGTTCATTTTGTTTCTGGTTTTTTTTTTTTTTTTTTGGTGAAGCAATTGGGGTTAAGTGACTTGCCCAGGGTCACATAGCTAGTGTTAAGTGTCTGAGGCCAGATTTGAACTCAGGTCCTCCTGAATCCAGGGCCAGTGCTCTATCCACTGTGCCACCTAGCTGCCCCTCTAAATCACTATTGATTAGAGAGATGCAAATTAAAACAACTGACTCTGAGGTAACACCTGACACCTATCAGATTGGCTAAAATGACAAAAAAGGAAAATAATAAATGTTGGAGAAGCTGTGGGAAAATTGAAACACTAATGCATTGTTGGTGGAGCTGTGAACTGATCCAACCATTCTGGAGAGCAATTTGGAATTATGCCCAAAGGGCGATAAAGCTGTGCATACCCTTTGACCCAGCAATACCACTTTTGGGTCTTTTTCCCAAAGAAATCATGGAAAGGGGAAAGGGACCCACATGTACAAAAATATTTATAGCTGCTCTTTATGTGGTGGCAAGGAATTGGAAGTTGAGGGGGTGCCCATCCATTGGGGAATGGCTGGACAAGTTGTGGTATATGAATACAATGGAATACTATTGTGCTGTAAGAAACGATGAGCAGGAGGAGTTCAGAGAAACCTGGAGGGTCTTGCATGGGCTGATGATGAGTGAGATGAGCAGAACCAGAAGAACATTGTACACAGTATCATCAACATTGAGTGTTGATCTACTGTGATGGACTATATTCTTCTCACCAATGCAATGGTACAGAAGAGTTCCAGGGAACTCATGATAGAAGAGGCTCTCCAAATCCAAGGGAAAAAAAAAAAGAACTGTGGAGTATAGAAGCTGAATGAACCATACTATTTCTTTTGTTTTTGGTGCTGTTGTTTTTTCTATTTTGAGGTTTTTCATCATTGCTCTGATTTTTCTCTTATAACATGACTAATGCAGAAATAGGATTAATGTTATTATGTGTATATATATATATATATATATAACCTATATCAGATTACCTGCTGTCTAGGGGAGGGGGGAGGGAGAAGATGGAGGGAGAAAAATCTGAAATTAGAAAGCTTGTATAAACAAAAGTTGAGAACTATCTTTACATGTAATGAAAAAAAATAAAATACTTTATTAATTTAAAAAATAAAAATAAATACAATGAAAAAAAGATTCAGAGGAAGGGCTCATATGTACAAAAATATTTGATTTATAGTTGCTCTCTTTTGGAGAATCAAGGAACTAGAAACAAAGTGAGTATCCATTAATTAGAGAGAAATGAAATTATGGTATATATGTGTAATTGAATGTTATTGTGCCATAAGAAATGGTGAAAGGGCCAGATTCAGAAAAACTTGGGAAGTCTTATATTAGTAGATGCATAGTAAAGTCTACAGAACAAAGAGAGCAATTTTTAAATGACTACAACATTGCAAAATAAAACAACTATGAAAGACAAAAAAAGCTTTCACTGGCAAAATAACAATCATGACCCCAGAAGCCTGATCACACGTCTTACCTCTGTGCAGATATATAAAGGACTAGAGGTTTAAAGTGAGACATGCATTTTCAGAATCAAATTTATGGATTTGTTTAGTTTAGCTGTGCTTATTTGTTTTAGGGAAAATCTTTCATTTTGGGAGGTGGGTAGCAGAGCTATCAGAGAAGTAGGGAAAGGTAGTGATATTGATACAATAAAAAGGAAGAAAATAAAGAAAAGAGCATCTGTGATACATTAAAAATACTCAGAAAGGAGCAGATGGAAGTTCAGAAGGAGATGCAGACAGAGTTGGAACCAACATGGGGAAATTCAAGTATACTATTAAAAGGAGCTATACATAATGGAGATTCATATTTATATGTCCAATTCTTTTTTCTGTTCCTTACAAAGAAAAGTTTGCATGTGTGTTGCTGTTTTTAAAGTTCATAACAGTAAAGTTTATAATTTTGAAATTTGGATTTGAAAATGGATGATTAATGAGTGTTTGAAAGACATCGTAAAATATAGGACCTAGTTGGAGGGACAAAACAAGGTTTACAATCTTAGTCATCCTCAACTCTTGACTCTTTCCTCATCCATTTCCCCCTCCTTCATATCTAATCAGCTGCTAAGTCTTACTGATTTTCCTTCCATAATATTTCTTCCATATGCTCATTCTCTGTAATCACCTTCCACCTTAGTTCATAAAGTCTCTGCTAGACTGTTGCAGTAGTTTCTGGTGTTTCTGCTTCAGGATTCTCCCTTTTTTCAATCTTTGCTCCACTTGGCTGCCAAACTGATATTCCTAAATCAGAGATCTGACCACATCTTTCCCTTTCTCAAAAATCTTCTGTGTCACCTTCTATCTCTATAACTAGATAGATTAGATAGATAGATGATAGATTGATTGATAGATAGGTAGATAGGTACATAGATGATTGATTGATAGGTAGATAGATTGATGTTAGATAGATAGATAGATAAATAGATAGATGGATAGATAGATAAATGAGATAAAGTAATTCAAAATCCTCAGCTTAAAATTTAAGGCCCTCCTCAACATGGCTTCCACCTACCTTTTTGGTCTTATTTCTTATTATTTTCCTTCCCCAAATCTGCATTCCGAGAAAAATGGCCTGCTATTGTTATTTCTATGTTACCTTCTATCTCTCAACACTGTGCCTTTTCATAGGTGGTCCTTGTACTTCTCCTCACCTCCAACACTTTGAATTCCTATCTTCTTTCAAAGCATAGGTAGCATCTTCTACATGAGACTCTTCTTCATCCCCTATCCTATCCCATGCCAGCTCACTGCCCTCTTAATTATTAATACTCTCTCCTTCTTGAAATTCCTTTGTATATTTAAGAGGGTGTTTTGACTGGCTATCATGTCTAAGCTTTAAGTGAAATTCTGGGATTTATTGTCAGAGAGAGAGGGAGGGGGAGAGAGAGACAGACAGACAGACAAGGAGAGAGTGACACACAGAGGCAGAGAGAAAGTGACAGACGAGCAGAGACAAAGACAGAGATACACACATACACACACATAGATAGAGATGTAGAGAGACTGAGACTGAGACAGAAAGAAACAGATAGACAGAGACTACAGCAGAGAAAGACAGAGAAGATGCATTTAAATCCTACCTCTGACATTCACATGGTGAACATGGACAGGTCACTTAATATATGTAACCCTCAATCTCCTCATTTGTAAAATAGTTATAATAATATCTACTGCACCTAACTAACAGGGCTGTTATTAGTCTTGAAAGAGATAATGGGTATTATGTAAATGCTGATTATTAATATCTTAAATCACTAGTTTTTACATGGTAGTACAAAGGAAATAATTTAATGAGCCAAATTTGCTCCTTTATTTCTTTTTCAATGACCACTTATTAAGCTCTGCACTAGGTGCTAAAGGAGATTGCAAAGCTAAGTATAATTAATCTTTTAGTGTTTCACTAAGTACCCCATGATTGGTAACAGGTGGGATAAAGCATGATGTTGCTATGATTGCATTTTTTCTTTTTCTATTGTGTGTGAGCCCTGGAACTCCTGTCTCCCACTTCTATTGCCAATGTAAAGACACTCCTGTGCTGCCTTCACAGAAGCACTTCTTCATGGAGCTAAAGAAATTTCTCCACTTATTTATACCCCCAAAGTCACCAAACTGTGTATACCCTTTGATCTGCAATACTATTACTAGGCACATACACCAACAAGGTCAAAGATACAGAGAAAGGGCCCATATGTACAAAAAATAATTGACTTATAGTAACTCTTTTTGTAGTAGCAAGGAACTAGAAACAAAATGAGTAACCATTAATTGGGGAATGAGAGATGAAATTATGGTATATGTATGTAATTGAATGTTATTGTGCCATAAGAAATGGTGAAAAGGTCAGATTCAGAAAAACTTGGGAATTCTTGCATTAACAGATGCAAGATGAAGTCTGCATAACAAAGAGAACAAGTCTTACAATGACTACAACATTAGGAAGTGAAACAACTAGGAAAAATATAAAAAGCTATGACTGACAGAATAACAATCAAGACCCTAGAAGCCTGATCACACTTCTAACTTCTTGGAAGAGAGATAATGGACTAGAAATGTAAAGTGAGACATACATTTTCAGACAGCCAACATATGGATTTGTTTAGCTTAGCTGGGCTTATTTGTTTTAGGGAAAATCTTTCATTTTGGGAGGCAGATAAGAACTATCAGGGAAGTAGGGGATGATAGTGATTCCCCCCCCCAAAAAAAACAAAAGGAATAACAGAGAAAAGAGCATCTGTGATCCATTAAAAATACTCAAAAAAGAACAGATGGAAGTTCAAAAGGGGATGCAGACAAGCAGAGTTGGAACCAACATTGGAAAATTTAAGTATACTATTAAAAAAGCTTTCCATAATGGATATTTAGTTATGTGAATTCTCTTTTCTATTTCTTATAAGAAGTTTGCATTATGCTGATGTTTTTAACATTGATATTAGTAAAGTTGATAATTTAAAAAATATTTATGAAAATGGATGATTAATGAATGTTTAAAAGACATTATATGGAGGCAGCTAGGTGGCACAGTGAATAAAGCACTGGCCTTGAATTCAGGAGGACCTGAGTTCAAATCTAGCCTCAGACACTTGACACTTACTAGCTGTATGACCCTGAGCAAGTCACTTAACCCTCATTGCCCCACAAAAAAAAAAAAAGAAAAAAAAAAGACATTTTACAATAGAATCCCAAGTTGGAGGGACAAAACAACATATACAAACAGAGCAATTCTCAACTCGATTCTTTCCTCTCTCCCTCACCCATTCCCTATATCTAATCAGTTGCCAAGTTTTACTGATTCTACCTCCAAAACATCCCGATATTCTCATTCTCTCCAGTCAACCTCTACCTTAGTTCATAAAGTCACTGCTAGAGCATTGCAGTAGTTTCCTAGCCATCTCTAGTCTTCCAGCTTCAGGGGCAGATAGAGAGCTGGGCCTGGAATCAGGAAGACATCTTTCTGAATTCAAATCTGGCTTCAGACACTTACCAACTGTGTGACCCTGGGGAAGTCACTAGTGCTATTTGCCTTGGTATCTGCATCTATAAAATGAGCTGGAGGAGGAAATGGCACCAGCGTCTTTGTCAAAAGAACCCCAAATAGGGTCACAAAGTTTTAACATGACTGAAACAGCTGAACAACAGCAAGCCTCTCCTTCAGGTTTCTCCTCTTCAATCTATGTTCTTGGCTGCCAAACTGTTATTTCTAAAACAGCTACCTGACTAAAACATTCTTTTCTAAAACAATCTTCAATGTCTCCCTGATACCTCTTGGAAATAATTCAAAATCCCCAGTCTGTCACTTAAGGCCCCACTCAATCTGGCTCCCGCCTACCTTTTTTTTTTTTTAATTACTACTTATTTTAACATTCTTTTCTTTTTCCTTTGCATTCCAAATTCTCTCCCTTCCTCCCTCCTACACCTCACTACCCACTGAGAAGGCAAGTAAAATGTATTAATTATAAATATGAAATAATGCAAAGCACATTTCCATTTGCAAAAAAAGCAAAAAAAAAAAAAGTGAGACAATTATACTTCAGTGTGCCCTCAGAGTTCATCAGTTCTCTTTCTGGAGGTGGAATTTATTTTTCCACATAGAGTCTTTTGAAATTGTCTTGGATCATTGTATTGATCAGAGTAGCCAAGTCTTTCACTGTTGATCATCAGTACAAGACTGTCACTGTGCACAATAATCTCCTGGTTCTCATTTCACTTTGCATTAGTTCCTATGGGTCTTGCCATATTTTTCTGAAACCACCCCCCTCCTCATTTTGTTTAGCACAAGAGTATTCCATCACAATCATATTACACAACTTAAACAGCCATTCTCCAATTGATAAACAAACAGACCACAACCTCTAAATCATTTTGACTATGAGCATTTTTAAAGGGCAGGGCCAAATACTCACAAAACCAAGAAGACTGCTATGCTGAGTGGTTTGTCTATACAACCAGTTTAGAAAGGGATGAGGTATTAAAAAAAAAAAAAAGGGGCAGCTAGGTGGCGCAGTGGATAAAGCACCGGCCCTGGAGTCAGGAGTACCTGAGTTCAAATCCGGTCTCAGACACTTAACACTTACCAGCTGTGTGACCCTGGGCAAGTCACTTAACCCCAATTGCCTCACTAAAAAAAAAAAAAAAAAGGGATGAGGTAAAATAATTTTAAACAAAAATGTTTTATTTTCATTATTAGAATATGTATGCCTGTCACTGAAATGCTAATAAGATCTAATGAATTTGTAGACTCATATTTTACATAACTTCATATAACATCAAACCACATTTTATATGATATTAATAGTACATTAGGACAAAAATCACTATATTAATAATTATTTTCATTGAAATAATGGTGAGAATAGAGATGGGGTAGGAAAACATAGGAAAGGAAGGTTCTTTTCTTTCTTAAGGAACCTCCTTTTTACTTGATGATAGACCCACAAAGAATTCTTAGCTAATTTCTTTTTTCTTTCTTTTTGTTGGAGCAATGGGGGTTAAGTGACTTGCCCAGGGTCACACAGCTAGTAAGTGTCAAGTGTCTGAGTCTGGATTTGAACTCAGGTCCTCCTAAATCTAGAGCCAGTGACTTATCCCCTGTTCCATCTAGCTGCCCCTTTAGCTAATTTCTTACACTTAATTTCTACCATGTTCTTGAACTATGTCAAATTTTCCTATTTTGTTTGTAGAAAATAGGCAGTGGAAAGAGTGCTGGATTTGGAGCTACTGGACCATAGACCTAGAGTGGGAATTGATCTCAAGGATCATTTAGGCTAATGTCCTTATTTTACAGATGAAGGACCTGAGAAGTAACATGTGATTTGCCTAGTAAATATCAGGGGTGGGATCTGAATCCAGGTCCTCTGATTCCAGACTTTGTGCAGATCATGTCATTTTTCTATCCCCCAATTTCATCATCTGTAAAATAATACCACTGGACTAGATGATCCCTGGGGTCCCTTTCAACTTAACCCATGAGTCTATGTTCCTGTGATCCTACTATGGCTTTGGGGCATTAAATAACTCTAAGCCTGTAGAACAACAGAATTCCATTTGCATTTTTTTTCTTCTGTCCCTGCACTTTTCAGAATCCTTCTGTCTGAGTCACTGAGGCTTTATCTTTAATACTGTTTTAGGATTTTGATTTCCTTCTGGATGGGAAATGGCAAAAAAATAATTTCTGATCTTTTCTATTTGGGAAAGAATATAAAAAAAAACCAAACCAGGTATACCAATGCTATTATAAGCACTAAACTATACAATTGAAAGTTTTAGAGAGTTTCCTAGGAGTACTGAAAAGCATATTAAGGAACTAGGTCAGAGTCACAAGATCAGAGTTTAACGGGCAGTATTTAAGCTCAGGTATTCCTCTCTCTGTCTCTGTCTCCCTCTGTCTCTATCTCTGCCTTTCTCTGTCTCTCCCTCTTCTCCCCCTCCTTCCCTTCCCCCTTCTTTTTTCCTCTTCCTCCTTTCCTCTCTTTTTCATCTTTCCCTTCTCTCTTACTTGTTCTTATTCCCTCTCTTTTTCTTTTCTTCTCTCCTATTTTCACTTACCATTTCCCTCTTCTGTCTCCCTGATTTTCCTCCTTCTCCCTTCCCTTCTCTCTCTTACCTCTTCCTCCATCCCCCTCTCTTACTAACCCCATTCTCCTCCTTTCTCTTTCACGCTTATTTCTATCTCTCTTCATCCCATATGCTGTCACTACCTCTCTCATTTCTCCCTTTCATGCTATTCCCATCTCTCCTTCCCTTACCCTCCCTGTCTCTCTTCTTCTGGCTTTTCTCTCTCTTCCATTTCTTTCCTGTCTCTCTTCTTTCATATCTACCTTCCTTGATCTTTCCCTTCCTTCTCCCCTTCTCTTTCTGATTCTCCCATTGTCCCTCATTCCTCCCTCTTTCCCTTCTCTTGATTCCCTCTTTCTCCTCCTTTCTCTCCCTGTTCCTCCTTTTCTTCCTCTATCCTTTTCCCTCTCCTTCTTTCATCTCTACCACCTCTCTCCCCATTACTTCCTCCCTCTCTCTTTCATTTTTCTCTTTCTCTCTTCCCTTCCCTTTCTCAGAACCCATATTTTCTTGAGTCTATCTCTATCTCTGAATCTCCCCACCTCCCTGCCTCTTCCTCTCACACTCTACCCTCTTGTCTCTCCTTTTTCTTTCTCTTCCCCTAGAATTTTCCCTCTCCCCCTCCCTCTTTCCCTCTCTAATCTCTTCTTTCCTTGGGAAGTAGAGGCCCCTAGCAACCACTTTCTCATTTCCTTTTTCACTCAAAGTTATCCTCTTCTATACAAAACTGTCACTACTGTTCTCTAGATCCTCCTTCCATCAAACTCTCTTCTAAGGAAGAGCTTGGTTTAGTTGGGGGAGGGGAGTGGAGAACCTCTAAGGTTTTGACTTAGATCTGTCATTTACTAGCTATATAATTTAGACTCTTTATTGTCTCTTTCTTCATCTTTAAAAAGGAATTGGGGGGAGGGGCAGAGATTTAGTTAAGGTAAACTCTAAGGGAGTGTAACTCAGATTATATTTGACTGTCATTTAGGAGTTTATGATTTTATTTGCCTCTGAAAATGAATGAGATTTATTGTCTCCAGTTCTGACCTTTTTTCTCACTTCTGGCACTCATCTACAAAATGGCATCCAATCAACACAGCAAAGTCAATTTGTCTAAAACAATCGTGCTTTTCTTGACTTACATTTTTCTTTTAATGGTATTATAATTGTCTTAGGTCCTTGATCCAGATTCAAAATATGAGAGTCATCTTTGCTTCACCCAGTTACCACATTCTGTGTAAGTGCCTTCATGGTATACCTAGAATCTAAGCCTTCCTTTCCGTTTCCCTTGTCACCACCCTTGTTAATTTTTGCCTGGGTTATTGCAATGTCAAAGAAAAAAAATTAATGATGTACTAGGCACATGCTTGTTAGAAATAATTTATATTAATCCAACATCATTTTAAATCCAACTATTTCTAGTTTAGATTGAAAAATGTCCAAACTGGCGTGAGTGCCCTCATGCCCTTGGATATCTTTCTCACAGGACATTGTAAAATAACACATAGAAATCTTGAACAAAGACATATGATTTCGCAATATGACATATAGTTTATGTATCTCTTAATAAGTAAAAGTGAAGGTTTTGCTTTTTGCAATCCAGAACTGTAATCACCCTCAGGGAATTATTTTCCTAAAATCACATAATCCCTTAATGACCTTTGCCTTCAAAGCTCTCCACCCCCTAACACTGAAGTAATCAGGAGACTTCCTCTCTTTGGTCTGTAGCCTTCTCTCTCCTGGGGAAGGCAATGAATAATCTTAGTTTAACCAGAGTTCCTAAATCTTGCTATCAACCTTTCATTTTCAGGTCCTTAGCTTTTGCTCTTGACCTTTTTCTAAAAGAAAGGGGTTGATAAAAAGAGAAAGGAAGAAAAGAATTCTAGAGAGAGGGATTTGTTTTCTGAGAAGCCTAACCCCTTGTAGTTTCTTCCCTTCAGAGAAATCTGAAAAAGATTTCAGACAGAATTTTTTATTTCAGGAGAAACTTTTTATTTTACACAACATTGCTGTGATAGTAATCTTGTGAAGCACTTCCAGCATTATCATCATAGCTTACATTTATAGAGCGTTTTCACATATGTAAAGCACTTTACAAATATGACCTCATTTTGTGCTCAACACAAATCCTAGAAGGCAGGTGCTATCATTATACCCATTTTACAGATGAGGACACTGAGGCTGAGAGGTTAAGTGACTTCCCCAGGGTCATAACAGCTAGTGTCTGAAGGCTGAATCTGAACCCAGATCTCCTTGAATTCAAGGTCAACATCTATCTATTGTGCCACCCAGTTACTTATGTAAATTCCTTACTTGACCAGTTCCAATTACTCACAGCCTATTCTTCTGACACTTGATACCCCACCTCCTCCTTCAACCACCTCCAGTCAAGCCCCAATCTGGTTTTCTTTTTCATTATTCCCTTTCATACACTTTATGTCTCTGTTAATCTCAATCACTTTCCATTTTGAAACTCTGTGTGTGTGTGTTTGTTGTTTGTTTTTGTTTTTAAACCTTTTGGACTGCATTGTGTAAGTGCTATTCTCTCTTCTTGTGATTTCTTCCGTATTTACTCCTATCAAAATCTGAGACTAGAAAATCAAGAGAAATGATGAAAAGAAATAGGGATAAAAGAAGAATAGCACTTCCAGATCTCAAATTATATTATAAAGCAGCAGTCATCAAAAGGATTTAGTATTAGTTTAAAAATAGATCAGTGGAAAACTAAACAGATGAGAATTAGAAACAATAGAATTCAATGATGTCATGTTTGATAAAGTGAAAAACATAAATTTCCTAGGAAAAAACTCTTGGGAAAAACTGCTGGGAAAACTGGAAAGCAGTGTGGCAGAAATTAGGCTTAACCTAACACCCTACACCAGCCAAACTACAACAGTGCAAATGGAAGGAACAACTACAAAGTAAAAATCAAAATGGAATGTATGAAATTATAAAGATCAAGCATGACTCAAATGAAGAGATAGGAGAAGACATATCCTTTGTGTATGTGGAAGATCTATAGCTGTCACATATTGTACATATTTTTGGACTTTTTAAAGTTATATCAATCAGTTGGGTTGTTTTTTTTTCCTTTAAAAAATATTCTTTGTGGGGCAGCTAGGTTGCACAGTGGATAGAGCACTGGCTCTGGATTCAGGAGTACCTGAGTTCGAATCCGGCCTCAGACACTTGACACTTACTAGCTGTGTGACCCTGGGCAAGTCACTTAACCCCAATTGCCTCACTAAAAAAAAATACTTTTTGCTATGTGGGATGGCTTTCTGGGAGGGGAAGGGAGTAGCCTGATACTGGGGAAACAGAAGACAACAATAAAACCTTATTAAAGCAAAATGAGAACCAGCTCAAATGCCAGTTCCTCCAAGGAGCCTTGCTGAATACCCCCATAGCTCGAGGTGTGTTCTTTCTTCCTCAATTATTTGCAACATTTTGCAAGTTGACTTCCTTTTGTCAGAGTTGCTTAGCTATATGTCATCTCCAATACTTAACTATGAATTCCTTGAATTCGTCTTCATATCCTCTCCAAGCAGAGGTGTCAGACTTAAGGTTGATGCTGCAAACAGCAAAACTTCTGAGCTCAGGTGGAACCAGATTAAAATGTAACTAGAAAATGTTCAGCAAAATAAATAAAAATACAATGCAACATAGATGATGTTATTTTGTGGTTTTCTAAGTCAACATGTATCCTGCAGGGATGTTTCTAATTGAGTTTGATATCACTGCTTGCAGTACTTTGCATAGTGCCTTACACAAATGGGGGTTCAATAAATATTTGTTTGGTGAATATCGGAAGCACTGAAACTTTGACTCAGCATGGGACACATGGGTAGAAAATTAAGGGTAAAGACAGAAAAACATAGTATCAGAGAAAAGGTAGGTTAGCCTGTGAGACAAAAAGTAAAGAGCACCTTCTTAATACTGTCCTGTTTGAGGAGAATCCTATTGCCTAGAATTAACTGCAGGTTTTCACCAGCTTCTCCTAGTAGTTACTAAATGTGTAGGAGAACAACTATCTTGTCAATGGAGAATGTATTTCCAGTAAGCAGAGGGAGGTTTTTATAGTTGTATTATAAACTCTTTGAGAAGAGGGACCATTTCTTCTATTCCTTTTTAGAAAAGCTGATAATGCTTTCTACTCACAAAAGTAGCCAAAGTGCTTGCTCATTCAATAAATGTTCTTAACTGCTTGATTCTTTGTAATAGTTCCTTAATTCACAAAGAGGTTCATTGGGGAGAGGGCCTCCAACTAGTTCAATACAATATATTTGTATAAATTCAGATTTCTGGCTTTTTATTAATTCAACTATCATAACACTGTATGTTTTTATTTGTTATTATTTGTGTCTAACTCTTTGTGACCCCATTTGGGATTTTCTTGGCAAAGTCACTGGAGTGGTTTGCCATTTTTTTTTATCCAGCTCATCTGACAGATGATGAGGAAACTGAGACAAGTAGGGTTAAATGACTTGTTCAGGTTCACACAGCTAAAAAGTGTCTGAGGCCAGATTTGAACCCAGGATGATGAGTCTTCCTGATTTCAGGCCTAGCACTCTATCCACTGCACCACCTAACTGCTACACGTACTAAGGTACCATAATTAAGGGGTTAGGGCTGTATCTCATTTGTGTCCTAGTAGGTACTACATAATTGTGTTGAGTGCATGATGATTTTGGGATTTTGCCACATCCTGAAGTGTGTCATCACTCACATCATCAAAGAAATAATAAATTATATTCAGCGTAGTTTTGGGATCATAGAATTATATTTATAGATTTAGAGCCAGAATGGATGAATAAATAAATTTAAAAATAAATAAATGGATAAGCCTAGAATCTAGAAGTCCTAGCATCTTAATCCCATACTATATGATCTCACCTGGTTTTCATAAGGAGCTAGAAAGCATAAATATTACCATGCCCAAATTATAGAGGGAAGATTCACGTTTTTTCCCCCCCTTGTGGTTACACAGCTAGCAAGAGGAAGAATTAGGACAGGAATCTAGATCATAGAATTGTTACAATTAGATCTGAAAGGTGCTTCCAGAAATCATAATCACAAATATCTCATTTCCTGTGTTCTTCCTGTTTTCTAATAATAGCCATCTTTTCTCCTTTTTAGAAATAATTTTTTTACTAAAAAGTCTGGCTCACATAACATTTCAATTCAAGCATTAGTTTAAGTGGAAAAAAAGAGGGGATTTGGAATCTGAGAACCGGGGTTTGAATCCTAACTCTGTCACTTTCTACCTGTGTGACCTTGGACAAGTCACCTCTTTCTGTTGAAGTTTCTTCTTCTGTAAAACGAAAGGCTTGATCCACATGACCAGTAGGGTCCTTTTGAATTCTAAACCTATGATTTTATGGAGTCTCTCATTTTACAGATGTGAAAACTGAAGTCCAAATAGATGAAATACTTTTCCCCACTTGGGTCACAGCCCATGGTAGAACTTGAACTTCTTGGAACTCTTATACTTTCATCAGGAGCCTATTCTCCTTTCCATTACACCATCCATCAGGAGGAAGTTGAATGATTTTCTTAAAATGATAAAGTGATAATTCCTTGAGATGATCAAAGAAAACTGCCCCAACATCTTAGATCTAGAGAGTAGAATAGAAATTGAAAGAATCCACTAATCACCTCCTGAAAGAATTTTCAAAATGAAAATTCCCAGGAATATCATGGCCATATATATAACTCCTAAGAACATTATCATTTAAACAACTTATTTTTTTAAAAAAATTTATATTTGCTTCTCGAAAGTTTTTTTTGTTTTGTTTTGTTTTGCAGGGCAATTGGGGTTAAGTGACTTGCCCAGGGTCACACAGCTAGCAAGTGTTAAGTGTCTGAGGCCAGACCTGAACTCAGGCCCTCCTGAATCCAGGGCTGGTGCTCTATCCACTGCGCCACCTAGCTGCCCCATCTCGAAAGGTTTTAAAAAATTGCTTCATTAAGTGGAAAGGAGCTCTACAGAACATTATTGAAAGGCAAAGGGAAAGGTTAAACTTCAGAATAGAAAGGATCATATGGTGTTCTTATAGAGTTAAAAACAAACATTTGGATTTTGTAATATTCCAGATATCAATTTACCAGAATCCCTTAAATGAAATTTTTAGCTGTAATTTAAAAAAATGATTCAGAGAATGAAAGAACATCTGCTATCATGTTTAATACATAATTAAGTCTTCCTAGATATTTAAAATTGTAAAGAACACAGAAGACTTGAGGGAATAATCTAGGGAAATTTCTGCGCTAAGTGTTCCCATAAGGTAAAGCAATGATGTCAGTGACATCTTAACACGCAGCACTGGGAGCTCCTATACCCCAGGGAAACAAATATAACATTTAGGATTTAACTAATAACTCTGTCAAGTGGTTTGTAATTTTAGGGTTCCATAATGACTGTGGTTTCTTGCTTAATTGTCTTTTATAAAAGTTGGAACCAAGTTAAAATGCATGGTGGCTCTAAACTTTTGAAAAATGGGAACTTTTCACATACTTCTCTCTTACCAGTCATTCAGTCAACCAGTAGTATTTATTAATCATTAAGCACTTACTATCTATCTATCTATCTATCTATCTATCTATCTATCTATCTATCTATCTATCTATCTATCTATCATCTATCTATCTATCTATCTATCTATCTATCTATCTATCATCTATAATTGTACTAAGTGCTGGGTATACAAAGAAAGGCAAAAAACAGTCCCTGCTCTCAAGAAATTCACAGGATAATGAAGGAGACAACATGTAAACAAATATATACAAACAAGATATATATGGGAAAAATTGTGAATAATCTCAGAAGGAAGGCACTAAGATTAAGAACTGGGAAAGGCTTCTTAGAGGAGATGGAATTTTAGTAATAAAGAGGTGTCAGCAGCAGCAGTGAGTATACTAACTAACATATGTTTGTATATACATATACACACACATATATACACACACACAAATAATATATCCTGTGGATTAATGAAGAAATGCATTCTAGGATAATTCTGTTTAAGAAGTTCTGAACTACACGACATCTTTAGGCAGTAGCCTCTAGTTTTCTTCTTGAAGGCTGTATCAACAAGTAGTGCTGCAGAAGACATCTCCAGTCATTGGATCTAGCTATGTAATCTTGGACAAGACAAGAGATACTTCACTCTTTTGTGCCTTGATTTCCCCATCTATAAAACAACAACAAAAATACATGCTTTACCTGCCTTATGAAAATAAAATTAAATGTTGATGATAAGGCATTTTTAGATATTAAATGCTATATAACTATAAGGCATTATCATTCAATTCAATTAAATAAACATTTGTTAAGGTCCTACTATGTGCCAGACACATGGGCAGCTGGGTAGTTCAGGGGATAAAGTGCTGAGCCTGTATCCAAAAAGATTAATCTTCCTGAATTAAAATCCCACCTTGGACACTTACTAGCTGCATGACCCTGGGCAAGTCACTTAACTCTGTTTGCCTCAGTTTCCTGATCTGCAAAATGAACTGGAGAAGGAAATGGCAAGCCACTCCAATATCTTTGCCAAAAACAACAACAACAACAACAAAACCCAAACAACCCAAATGGGACCACAAAGAGTTGGACACAACTGAAAAATAAGTGAACAACAAATGTGCCAGGCACTATGCTAAGCATTAGGAATAAAAATAAGAAAAAGAAAGAGAAATCTTGTCCTCAAGAAACTCAAGGGGAAGAAGTCTGGCTCATAATGGGGGAGGTTGGTAGTTTGATTAAAGGAGGAAGGAATGAGTGGGAGTGGGCCAGTTGTGGGAGGTAATGGTAGATATGGTTGAAGTTAAGACTCTCAATTGGCTATGGTGAGGAGGATAGGATATGGCATTTTCCACATTCTCCTTGTGATCATTCCAAGAACACCTTGGAGTCAGCTTATATACCTTCAAGAGAACCCCCCCCCCCCAAATACTACTTTGGAGACCACCAATCTAGTCTAATCTTCTCAATCTTCCCAATGAGGGTACTGGGACTCTGACTCTGAGAAGTTAAGTGACTAATCCAACGTCCTACAAGAAATGAGTGGAAGAGGTAAAATTTGATCAAGTCCTTTGACACCAAATCCATTGCTTTTCTCTATTATGCCATGCTTTTGTTGACAAATTTGACAAAATATCTTTAGATTTATCAAACCATCACAATGTGCAACTTGTTTTTGTTGTTCAGTCATTTTCGTCTGTGTTCAACTCTTTATGACCCCATTTGGGGTTTTCTTGGCAAAGATAATGGTGTGGTTTTGCCATTTCCTCCTCCAGGTCATTTTAAAGATGAGGAAAGTGAGGCAAACACGATTAAGTGACTTTTCTCAGGGTTACATAGCTAGCAAGTGCTAGAGGCTGGATCTGAATTCAGGATGATTAGTATTTTTGAGTCCAGACCCAATACTTTATCCACTGTGCTAATCATATTTCTTGTGTTCTCCTTGGTTAGAATTTGCTGATTATCTCTGTATATTGAACAGAGCTAATTCTACTGTTTGAGAAATTTATACAGCTTTAGAAATTCATTAGTATTTGTCTTATAATATTCATTTACCTTTCCCACTATTTCCTGACTTTTTTTTTCCTTTTAAAATACTAATTAAAATAAAGATTTCATCAGTTGGGGAAAGGCAGAGGCTTCTTGGCTTGATGCCTTGAATCCTTCCAGAAATCCTCAACCTGGATAGAAATTAATGTTTGATTGACTGACCATAAAGGCAAAAAACAAAAATACAAAAACAAAACCCCCAAAATAAAAAAGCACACGGATTGGCTCTGAAAATAAATTCAGCAAAGATGAATTCCAACTTGAATTGTTGAGGCACTTGCTATTTATGTTGTACTGGGATTTGTTTGCTTCTTAAACACCTGAGCCTAGGTAGGAAGAAAGTGTATCCCATAAAGGAATTCCTTCGAGATTCCCTTTGGTGCTCATCGGATACCACACTCCACTGAAGTATAAATTCATGAACAGATTTCCCCTATCATCTAAGCAGAGCCCTAAGAAGGAATTCACAATGTGACCCAGCTCACTGAGTGCAGGAAGGACTCTTCTTTCAAAGTGGTGGTTGCTATTTTCACCTCAGTAAGTATGAGAACAACACAGGGATGTTGAGCTCCTCAATTCCATTTAGGATTTCATTTCCCTGCCCCAGAATGCATTAATCTGTATTTCCTGCCTTAATCTTAGCAATGCCTCAAAGTCTGAAAATCCTAGGAAAGTGCTGGATTTGGAAATCATGCACTGTGAATAGAAATCATATGTTCTATTCTCTAATTCTTTAATTGCTTGGGTAATTAAAATGGGCTTGGTAGTGGTTGACACCTCTATCAAATGAAACCTCTTAACCTGGTCCTTTAACAACCAACATCAAGAATTTCTTAAATGGTGAGTCTGGAACTTGCTTACCAAGTACTGATTTAGTTAAAACAAACAAAAGGGGAAAAAATTATACCTCCTTGTTTGGATTTGGAATATGGAGTCTAAATCCGGTCTAATAATCCTGCTATGATTTTCACAGGGTTCTTTTTTCATAATGAGTAACATTCTTCTACTTTTCTAGCCCTGGATTAAGTCAGATTTTGACTTTTCCTTGGCAAAATACATTTTAACCCCGAATCACTTTCCCTGCTCTTTCAGACTGGATAAAAAGCCCTCTGAATTTTGGAAAATCTTTGTTATTCAAATGCAGTCACTCCAAGTTTGGAGGAGGCCTCTTTGGGTGAGGGAGTGGCTAGTCCTTTTCTCTTGCTTATTTTACAGACAAAGCTGCTCTGGAATTGGGCGGGAGTACTGGATTTTCAGGTTCAACCAAACTGCCCAAAATGGGAGCTCTCCAGGAACTTGGTTCTGAAGATCAGCCCGTAACTTTATGCTATCAGGTTAATGGGTCTTGTCCTCGAACCCTGCATCCTTTAGGCATCCAGCTGATCATATACCTGGCCTGTGCCATAGGTATGTTGATTACGGTCCTGGGGAACCTGCTCGTGGTGTTTGCTGTGTCCTATTTTAAAGCTCTCCATACACCTACCAATTTCTTGCTGCTCTCCCTAGCACTGGCTGATATGTTCCTTGGGCTCCTAGTGCTTCCATTCAGCACAGTTAGATCAGTAGAGAGCTGCTGGTTTTTTGGGGACTTCCTCTGCAGGTTGCATACATACCTAGATACGCTATTCTGCCTCACATCCATTTTCCACCTGTGCTTCATTTCCATTGATCGCCATTGTGCCATCTGTGAACCCTTAATTTATCCTACCAAGTTCACTGTGAAGGTGGCATTCAGGTACATAGTGGTGGGCTGGGGGCTTCCTGCAGCATACACTGCCTTCTTCCTCTACACCGATGTAGTGGAGGAAGGACTGGGTACCTTGTTGGATGAGATGCCTTGTGTGGGCAGCTGTCAGCTGCTGTTCAACAAATTCTGGGGCTGGCTGAACTTCCCCGTGTTCTTCTTCCCCTGTGTCATTATGATTAGCCTGTATGTGAAGATCTTCATTGTGGCCAACAGGCAGGCTCAACAGATCAGCACTATGAGCAAGGGCACGGGCACTTCAGGTCAGATTGGGGCCTCTAAGCGGGAGAGGAAAGCAGCCAAGACTCTGGGGATAGCAGTTGGCATTTACCTCCTGTGTTGGCTGCCATTCACCATCGATACTTTGGTGGACAGCCTCCTCAACTTCATCACCCCCCCTCTAGTGTTTGACATCTTCATCTGGTTTGCTTACTTCAACTCAGCATGCAATCCTCTGATCTATGTCTTTTCCTATAGGTGGTTTAGAAAAGCTTTGAAACTTGTTCTGAGCAAGGAGGTCTTTTCCCCTAGAACTCCAACTATTGACTTGTACCAAGACTGACCATTTTTCCCCAAAAGAGGTGCCCGGTCATTTATTGGTAAAGGAGAGTCACAGAACGTCTCTGACCAGGAGTCTTGGTAGAGTCTAGAGGGAGAGTTTTGTGTTTGTTTGTTTTTAAATTGGGAACAGGGAAAGATTCTGCAACAAAGTAAGCTTTCATTCTCCTGGTGTAGAACTTCTGCAGGAGTGGAAAAAAAAAGAAGAAAAAAGGAGTGTTATGCTATTAGAATGTCAATCAGACAAGATAAACTGAGGTTTGGTTATCTGGCTTCTGTTTTGCCTCTCCTTTTCAAAGATCTAAAATAGTGTGGATGAAAGTAAAATTTTGTTTTTTGTTTTTGTTTTTGTTTAATCATTCATCGACTGGAAGTTAGGGAACGTGCTTCTAGCCCTGGCTTTGCCAAGGCTTGTGTGATTTTGAACAAGCAAATTTATCTTTTTGCTCCTAATTTTCCTTACTAGATAATGAAAGATAATTCTGATTTAAAAATAAACATTTACTAAGCCTCTAACACATGAAAGGTAATGGGTTAGGTCCCAGGGATACAAAGATAAATAGGACACAGACCTTGTTCTAAAGGAACATCCAGTCTAATATGGGGGAATAGACATGTAAACAGGAGTGAAAAGGAGAAATACAGACCAAAATGCTTTGAGGAATTTGAGGATCACTTTTGATTGGTGGGGGGTGGTGGTGAGAGACCGTTTGAAGAGCTGGAGGAGGTGCCAGCTCTCAAGATCTATGATTCTAAATTGATGAGACTTTGGTTAGTCACTCTCCCACTTTACAGCCTTGTTCTTTTACTCAAATCTTTGGATGCCTACTTTCTGTAACATTCATTTTAAGACTCATCTCTACTATTTACTTTAAACTCGTATGATCTTTAAAAAATTAATGGTTTTGGAGTGAGAGCCAACTCTCTCCCCCTATTATTCTCTCTATCATCAGGCAATTTAATTTCTCTCATTAAGCAAGGACCTCACATTTATGAAAGACACTTCATCCCTTCCTTAGTAAATCTGGAAAACAGCTAGGACATTTTATATAACCAATGTCTTTAGTCACATTACCAATTTAACTTTTGGTTTTTTCCTTTAAATTTGCATTTTACAATTCTCTTACAAAGGAAAAAAACCCACTGCTACATAGTTCAGAAATTTCCCTTGCAACCTCAAGTACTAAAATCACCTTCTTCTTCAAAATTAAACAGTCTTCAATTTCCTAGGGAATTTCAAAAAATGGTAGCTGCTATTTAAAAAACATTTATTTATATTCCTAATGACTTATCAGGTAAGTGAAGATGATGCTTATTTTTTTCTGACCCCTAACTTTTTTACTCAGTTTCAGACTTGAGAGATTCTTCCCATGCCAATTTCTTATTTTATCATCTTTTCCCAAATGAAGTTTTGTATATCATGAATAAGATTTTAGTACATCAGCATCACAGATTTATAGTTAGATGGGATCTTAAAAGTCACTCAAGATTTGTTGCTTGTCAAATATGCTTTTTCACAATCCTCATCCTTCTTCAGCTCTGCAGCCTTTGAAATTATTGATCGCCCTCTTTTCCTAGGTACTCTCTTCTCTGTTTTGGGGACACTGATTTCTTCTAGTTTTCATACCTGCCTGTCCATCCCTTCCCAGTTTCTTTTGCTGGTTCTTTATCAAGGTCATACCTATTAACCATGCATGTCCCCTAAAGGTTTTGTCTTGAGCCTTCTCTTTTCCCTCTATACTATCTTGCTTAGTGATTTCATCATCTCTCACGGGCTCATTTATCATCTCTTTTGCAGATAGTTCCCTGATCTATATATCTAGCCCTAACCTTACTCCTGAGTTCCAGTCTTGCATCAGCAATTGCCTTTTGGACATATTCAACTATATGTCCCATAAGCATCTCCTACTCAAAATGTCACTATTTACTCCCTCCCCCAACATATTCTTCCAAATTTCCCTAGCACTGTCACAGGCATCACTATCCTCTCAGCCACTGAAACTTAACATTTCGTATAATTCTTGACTCTTTTCTCATATTCACTGCACGAATATGGTTTGTTGCCATCTTGCTTCTCCATTCACTATATCTCTTCCATAATTCTCTTCTTTCTCCTCAAAAAGAGTCATCATCCTAGTACAAGCTGTTATCAACTTATGCTTGGACAATTACAATTGCTTTCTGGTTTGTCTTCCTGCCTCAGGTCTCTTTACATTTCACTCCAGTTAGCTGTGAAAGTGACCTTCCAAGAACACGTCTGACTGTGTCACTCTCTCTACTAGATAAATTCCCGTGTATCTCTATTACCTTCAGGGTCAAAAATAAAATTCTATGGCATTTATAGTCCATTATGATCTGGTTCCTTCCTGCCTTTCCAATCTTATAAATTTATTTCCCTGTATGAACTCCATGATCCAGATATATGGCATATATTGTATAGCTCACTATAAAATGAGGCAGTATATTATAATGGATAGATCAGTTAGAGGTGAGATCAAGTCTGATTTCTGATTTAGGAGTAGCTAGGGAGTGCAGTGGATAGAGAATTGGACTTGGACTCAGAAAGACAGGAGTTCAAATTCAGTCTCAAATGCTTACTAGCCATGAAACCCTGCGCAAGTCACTTACCCTCTTCCTGTTTTGGTTTCCGCATCTGTAAAATGAAGATAATAATGGCACCTACATCTCAGGGTTATATTTGTAAAGTGCCTTGTAAATCTTTTTTTTTTTTTTAAGTGAGGCAACTGGGGTTAAGTGACTTGCCCAGGGCCACACAGCTAGTAAGTGTTAAGTGTCTGAGGCAGGATTTGAACTCAGGTACTCCTGACTCCAGGGCCGGTGCTCTATCCACTGCGCCATCTAGCTGCCCCACTTTGTAAATCTTAAAGCGCTATATAAGTTACCAGCCAATGTTACTGTTATTGTATGCCCTTGCTGTGTGACTATGAGAATGTCTTTTAAACTGTCAGTGATATAGGAAACTACCAAAGACTATGAGTTATAGAAAAACTGAAGATGTGCAGTGTTAGAGGAGTTTCTTGGAAGTTCCTGATATGATATTTGTTTATCTATTTTTTGATGGTTACTAAGTTCATGACCAAAAAAAAAAAAGAACAACCAAACCACACCTCCCTTATTTTCAAACCCACTAATTCTCTGAGAAAAGAAAAATATATTTTGAAGCATATGATGGTATACACTCAATCAGCAATAATAATTTAAAGTGGCAAAAATGATTGTTGGTAGGGAAAGGGACATGCAGCTACATTGGTGATGGGAATTATTTATGTAATCTTTTCGTAGAATTTTTGACAACATATGACAAAATATACAAAAATGTTCATCTCTGACCCAGTGACACATGTACTAGAAGATATTACTAAATAGGAAGAGAAAAATGCATATGGACAAAAATATTCATAGCAACTTTATTTGTGATAGCAAAAGTCTGGAAAAAAACACATTACACAATTAAAGAATGGATAATTAACTGTACTATATTTGCTGAATAGGATATTATTGTGCCCTAAATGTTATACAAGTATGAAGAAAATGAGGAAAGATGGAAAGATGAAACAAAGTGGCATGAAAAAAAAAGAAAATTGAGTACCAACTTACAAAATAACTATAGATATATAAAATTATAACAACAATGGAGGCAGCTAGGTGGCATGGTAGATAAAGCACCAGCCCTGGATTCAGGAGGATCTGAGTTCCAGTCTCAGACACTTGACACTAGCTGCGTGACCCTGGGCAAGTCACTTAACCCTCATTGCCCTCCTCCCACCAAAAACAAAACAAAAAACAAAATTATAACAACAAAACCTCATAAATACACAGATATAAAAGAGATCTGAAGGGAAATAAAGAACAAATAAAGTATTTTATGTTATTCTTTTATTTATTTATTTATTTTTAAAGTGAGGCAATTGGGATTAAGTGACTCGCCCAGGGTCACACAGCTAGTAAGTGTTAAGTGTCTGAGGTCAGATTTGAACTCAGGTACTCCTGACTCCAGGGCCAGTGCTCTATCCACTGCACCACATAGCTGCCTCCTATATGTTATTCTTAATGAACAAATAGCTTGGAATTTGTAGTTTTATTTTTTAAAACTTGTTTTATTTGTTATTTTTGAGATTATTATTACTTATATCATTACCTATGAATTAATTAGGCAAGGACTCTTCTTGATATGACACCTCTAAATTATACCCAGGTTTATGGTACAATTTGAGTCATCATCTGTTCACATTTACTACTCAGCCCCAATCCAATGATTCAGCATCATGAACAAATTATATAGTACATGAACGTGATGTCATGCTTTTGGGACATACATAAGGATGAAGGGGTTGGTTTCAGAGAAATCTGGAAAGATTCCTATGAACTGATACAGAATGAAGTGAGAAGACCCAAGTGAACAATTTATGCAATAACTTCAACACTGTAAAAACAAACAACTTTGAAGGACATAAGAACTCTGATCAATGCAATTATGAATCATGATTCCAGAGGATTGAAAACATAGCCCGCTACTCATCTCCTGATAGAAAAGAGATAGATTCATGGTGAAGAATGAGAACACGTATTTTTTGACCAGGGTTAATGTAACAATTTGTTTTGTTTGACTATGCATATTTGTTACAAAGGTTTAATTTTCAATTTTTTCCCCTAATGGGTTGAGGGGGGCAGAAGGGAGAGAAAATAGATTATTGCTAATTTTTTTATAATGAAAATTTGTTAGAAAAAAGAAAGAAAAAAGCATTAGTCTGAATTTCCTCTTTCATTATTTGCATAATCTTGGGCAAGTCTCTATCTCTTTCATCCTCAGTGTCCTTATTTCTGAAAGGAGAGGGTTGGATTAAAGGATCTCTAAGATCTCTTCCAACTCTTTAATCCTATGAATAAATAACATTTTTTTTTCTTCAGACTAGATACATTCAAACATTTAAAGCAGAGAGTGCAGAGGGTGGGGTATTTTATAGCAGTGGGTCTTTCCTATTGCTCCTCCAAGTAATACCACATGGAGACCTGTCCTCACTGTTCATGGCTAAACCTGACCCTGCTCATCATGGAATAAATTTGTACACATTTGCCTTATTTGACAAATGTCTCTAAATATACCTGGAGTTCTGTGGCCAAAATCTCTGCTTTTAGTACCAAAGGGTCCTGGGGCCCTTGATGAGTTATGTGTATGAGAGAAGGGAGGGTAGTCTGAACAGAGAGGCTAGAATTTTGTGTTGTTGTTATTGTTGTACACATTTATAAAAATTACGATTTGAATGTCAACTCTAGGGACTCCAAGTTGGTAAAATAAGTGGTGAAGAACCTTCACTATTTCAGTCACATATCACTTTGTTTCTTAATTCTCAATTACATGGTTTATTCATTCACTTACTCAGCAAATATATGTGTGTGTACACATGTATGTGCATGTATGTTTGTATCATGCTGCTATGTGAAAATGTGTTTTCTGCACTATGGGAATGCAAAGATTTAATATTTTTTTATCATGAAGCATAGCATGTATATATGATATTCAACAAATTAAGTGCCTAGCATATCCTAGACACTGTGCTATGCATCGGGAATACAAAGTTAATTTAAAAAAGAAAGAAAGAAAGAAAGAAAGAAAGAAAGAAAGAAAGAAAGGAAGGAAGGAAGGAAGGAAGGAAGGAAGGAAGGAAGGAAGGAAGGAAGGAAGGAAGGAAGGAAGAAAGAAAGAAAGAAAGAAAGAAAGAAAGAAAGAAAGAAAGAAAGAAAGAAAGAAAGAAAGAAAGAAAGAAAATGTTAGAAAGTTTCCACCCTTAGGAGCTGTCCTACCCTGGAGAAGTATTTGTATGCAATCACAAAAGAGAGGATGCCACTAATTTTCTCCTTTGTAAATTAGGCTCAGAGTGAATTTACAACCAAAAGCTGCCTTCTTCCAATTCATATGACAAAAACACTCCAAAACTGAGTGAGTCTACATAAAAGTTCAAGAATGAATTTTTTCTTTGAGGATATATCCAAACAGTAAGCCACACAGCAGACAGCTTTCTTCCCTGTACCATTTATGAAAAGACTAATTTTTTTCATAAACATTTAGCTGAACACTTTCTAATTGACCCAAAAGTAAACAAGAATTCCAAAACCAGACCCTGGCCCCAGAGAGCAAAAATGGAAGTGATGGGTTGAAAGAAACAAATTTAAACTTGATTTCAGGAAAAGAAAGAGCAAGCAAACAAACAAAACTTCCTAATGATGAGCACTGTCCAAAATGGAATGGTTGTCTCCATGAGTGTTCAAGTAGAGGATGTGTGTCCACACTGAGTATGTTACAGTGAGGATTCCTTTCAGATATAGCTTGGATTAAATGGCTGTTGAGGCCTCCTCCAACTTAAAAATTCAGTGACTCTGTGATGATACCTTGAAGGACCAAACCGAAGAAAACTGATGACCACCAGGTCAAAAGAAGCATCCTCAAACTGAACTTGGGCTTGTACTAAATACCACCTCACTAGCCACAGGAAAAGGGAACAGAAAGACAGACACACACACACACACAGAGTTAATCAAGGGTTGTCACCTTTTATAGGAAGGAAGCCTTTTATGTTTCCCTCAGTTGTTAAGGCTCTCATCCTCCTCAAATTGTTGTGATTTGACTTGTATGCCCCCAGTAGAATATAAGCTCTTGATGGTAGAGTTTGTTTTTCCTTTTATTCTTTGTATTACCACTATCTTGCAGTGTCCTGGACATAACAGACATTAAATAAATGTTTACTGGATTGAATTAAATTATATTGCAAACTACCTTATGATCTACAAGAGTGAACTTTGTCTTATTTTGCATTAGTGTTCCAGGATCTCTGGCTCCCCACACCACAATTCAGGGTGTTTTTCTATCTCTGGCTCTGGGTATATAAAAATTCCTTGTTATGAAGCAAAATGATTGTCCAAGCTCCTTCAACACTCCAATCCTCAAGCAAAAAAATTATTAGCCAGATATATAGTAATTGAAGGTAAATCCTCAAGATACAGTAAAGCTGCTTCTGCATAAGGATGGGATTTTATGAATCAAGAACATGAGAGACCTTTAATTTTTAGAGGACTCCCTCTGAGCCACTCCTTTATCAGCCTTCAAAGCAGAAGCCAGCATAAACTGAGTGGTAATTTTATGTCTTGGGGAGGAAAATCATTATAATAACTCTACTCAAACACTTCTAATGCTCCAAGAAATAGTAGACATGATCTCCCCCTAGTCACATGAAAGAAAGCAAAGTAAAGTACCAAGGAGGGAATTTATGCTGGTTTCTACTCAAGGCCTGAAGGATAGACACCTCCAAATGGAGGTAGATCCCCCACAAGAAGCAATAGACTGGGGCTGGGTCATCTCTAGTCATCTTGGTCTTCATTTTGCCACTCTACTCCTATGAATCTGGAGGAGAGAGGGAGACTGATGACTTTGAGCAGCTCTGCTTCATTCAAATCCAATCCACTAGCAAGTCAAGACATCACCCTTGTGATATCATTGGTCCTCTTTGAGGACGAAGGACAAATAACAGACTGGCACTGTCCAGGTGACTATATAAAGAGAACAGCAAATGAAAAAATTAAGCCGGTTGAAAACAAGCAGTTTCCTGCCTAGGGATCCAGATCTCTGGGTCCTTTGGCAGAGATATCCCTGCTTTTGTCTCACCTCTACTTGAGAGAAGCAGGTGCAGGTTTTGTCCAGATTAGGCTACATTTTCTCAGGATTTTGCCACCATGTATCTGAGCAAGAGGTTACCTTTCTCTTTTCCCCCCTTTCATCTCCCTTTCATGTTCCATCTTCCCTTATCAAAATATAAGCTCCTTGAGGGAAGAGACTGTTTGCATTTTTTTTATTTGTTTTTATTTGTATTTTCAGTGCTTAACACAAGCAAATGCTTAATAAATGCTTGTTATCTTGACTTGACTTGAGGAGAGCTGAGGAGGAAAGGAAGTATTCTGAAAGGAAAGGGTATTCTGAAAATGGGCCTGCATGTATGACTACACTGATCCAAAGAGTAAAGCTTCTGGAAACTAAGCTGGGACCACCTTCAGACCTAAAGATTCCTGAGAGCAGGAACCCAGGCCAGGAAACCCACCTCCTTAATCTGAAAACACTGAGTCATCCCTGAGCCCAATTTTAACACCAATAAAAAGAATATCCAGAGAGCGAGTGATTGAGAATACAAGAAAAAATCTGAAACACCAAAGTTATAAATATTAAGAGGAAAAAAAACCCAACCCAAAACACAATCAGATAAAAATCCAAAAGAAAAATGAGGAAAATTAGAAAGAAGAATCAATTAGTAAATGTTACTAGTGAGTCCTGTAGACCCACCAGAGGTAATGGTTCAATAAGAGTAAATCTCTGAATGTTTAAAGGGGGATTTAAACTCATAAAGATATTAGGAATGAACTTAGGTAAAAAAATGAAAACTTTCAATTTAGAAGATAGGGGACTAGGGGCGGCTAGGTGGCGCAGTGGATGGAGCACCGGCCCTGGAGTCAGGAGTGCCTGGGTTCGGGTCCGGCTTCAGACACTTAACACTTACTAGCTGTGTGACCCTGAGCAAGTCACTTAACCCCAATTGCCTCACTAAAAAAAAAAAAAAAAAAAGAAGATAGGGGACTACATCTACAATTATAAAATGGAATTCACGGACTAAGAAAAATTGAACCCATGATTGCAGTGTCTCTAAGAAAGCAAAAGAAAGAATAACATACTTAGAAGAAAAACCTTACAAGGTAGAGGGAGTTTTGGCAGAAGAGAAACAAAAGAGATAAAATGTTGAAATAATACCTGAATTCCTTATAATGCAAAGCAATTAACTTTGAAAACAGGACATAGAGAATTAACATGATTCTTTCTCAGAAAAGCAGGATGAATAAAAAAAAATCCTGAATACTAGAACACAAGAATGAATACCATTACAAGAAAACCGTATGAAACTTCTGCATGAAGACAACAAAACATCAGTTGAGAGAGTCCACAGATATCTACCAGGAAAAATACAACAACATAAATTCAAATTCCAAGATACAGGGTAGTAATATTTGATAATTTCAATGATGAAAAATAATTTTTTTTCAAGTAGCCAAAAGAAAGACTTTTAGGTGGAAGAAAGACAATTTAAATAACACAGGATTATTCGGTAGTTACAAGAAATTAGAGAAAGGAATGGAGTGATAGATTAAAGAAATGGCATTCAAGCTGCACCCTAAAAGAAAATATTGTGTAACCTGAATCTAAAAGAATATGAAAAAACAATGGATGTTCAGTAAAAAAGAGCATTCCAGGGGGCAGCTAGGTGGTGCAGTGGATAGAGCAACAGCTTTGGAGTCAGGAGGACCTGAGTTCAAATCTGGCCTCAGACACTTGACTCTTACTAGCTGTGTGACCTTGGGCAAGTCACTTAACCCCAATTGCCTCACTAAAAAAAAAAAAAGAGTATTCCAGATTAGTTGAACTATTCCTGCAAAAGAAAAACAAAACCCAATTTATAGATGAGAAGATTATTTGGCCTATAATCACTGAAAACAGGATCACAAGAGAGGTTTAAAAAATACAACCATGAAGAATATACTAAATAATAAAAGCAATTATCACATTTTATAAATTACTTTTATGTAAAATGTAGATAGATTGAGCTTTAGGAAGAAAGAAAGAACAGAGACCATCAAAGGATTGACAAAAGAACCTAAGGGGCTAAAGATATCAGAAAAATTTAAAGATGCCAGAGAAGCAAAGTTGGAAAAGTTGAACTAATTTGCCATAAACTAACTTTCATCATGTGTTGTGTAAACCTAATATTTGTTTGTGGGGGGAAAGAACAGGAGATTGCATTAACAGGTGGTAGGAGACAAAAGAAGTGGGTAGTACACATTGTTAGGCAAGGTGAACCCATTTGAAGATTATTTTTGAAATAAGAGTTTATTGAAAAAAGAAAAAAATACGAGCTACCAGAGAATATGCATATGGGTAACCTGTGAGAGTCTACAAGAGAAATATACAACAGCACTCTTTTTATACAGAGAACAGAGCAGTTTTATTGATATCTAAAAATAACGTGTGTAATATAACTATTTCTCTGAACATATTTCAATTACAACTATTTCTCTGAACTTGTTTCAATACAACCTTTTGTCTGAATCATTATCTCATTATTTTTTATTAGTAAGTTTATTGTGACCTAGGGGCGACAATAGCATTGGCAGAACAATTGGTTTGGATTGGTTCTGATACGTACACCTGTTCTTGGCAGGAGCTTCTTCTTGTTGTTTGTCCTTTGTCCTCTACCAGGAACTTGACAGATGTCATGACTTGCAATGAATTGGATTTAAGTAAGGAAAAGCTTTATGAAGTCACTAGCCTCACTTTCTCTTCTGGAGCCATCTGGGTCCAGTGGCAGGTTATACATCAGGACAACTAGAGATGACCCTGAATGTTTAAGGCAATTGGGGTTAAGTGACTTGCCCAGGGTCACACAGCTAGTAAATGTCTGAGGTGAGATTTGATCTCAGGTCTTTCTGACTTCAGGGCCAATGCCCTATTGACTGTACCACCTAGCTACCCCTTGGCAGGAGCTAAGGAATTTTAGAATACTACTTCCTAAAACTGTGCTATATCACAGTATAATCCCCTTAAAACTGTGCTAAGTTATAATAATTCACTGATTATACACTTATTACACTTATTCCTTAGTATACCCACTATGCCCAAGGTTGACGAGTGAAGAGATCAGTCCTATTGTCTATTGGTATTAGAATAATATTAATAGGGGCAGCTAGGTGGCACAGTGGATAAAGCACCTGTCCTAGATTCAGAAGGACCTGAGTTCAAATGTGACCTCAGACACTTGATGCTTACTAGCTGTGTGACCCTGGGCAAATCACTTAACCCTCACTGCCCTACAAAAAACAAACAATAAAGAATATTATTAATAGCTGGCATTTATATAATACTTTAATGTTTGAAAAGAGCTTGGCAAACATCTCATTTCATCATCACAACAACCCTAGAAGGCAAGTGCTCTTAGGAACCTCATTTTACAGATGACAACAAGTGGAGAGAAGTTAAGTAGCTTGTCCCAGGTCACACAGCTAGTTAAGTATCTGAGGCTACATTTGAAATCAGCTCTTCCTGATTCCATATCTAGATCTATACACTATACCACCTAGTTGCCTATTTTTCTTACCAAATGCTGAGTGAATGAATGATGGCCTGGTCAAACTGAATCTTTTATTCATTAAGGTATAACTTGTCTATATTCAGTCTATGGCTAAAGTGGTGGGTCGCAAACCACAGCAGAATGAGTAGGGGATTTAAACAATGCTTTTAGAAGAGTGTTAAGATATGTTTTTTGAGCCAGTATTTATGGATTCCAAAGATTTTATGGATGAGTCAAGGATTCCACTTGCATAACTGATCACTCAGCATCTGGCATCATAGCTGAATGTAGCTAAAGGCCTCTAGATGGCACAGTGGATATAAGGTTGGACTTGGAATCAGAAAGACCTGAATTCTAAGTCAGGAAGATCTGAATTCAAATCCTGCCTCAGACAGTGGGCAAGTTACTTAACCTCTCACCTGTTTCCTCATCAGTAAAATGGGGATAATACAGCACTTGCCTCCCAGAGTAGTTGTGCTATTATTCTAACTTGCTCTTAAAATACACTTTTATTAAAAGCAAGATGTGTGCATTCTATTCAGGGGAAAATGTTCTGTAACAAAAGCACTGCCACATAGAAGAGGGACTAGATTTCTTCTGCTTGGATCCAGGGTCATATACTAGAACCAATGGGTGCAAATTAGGAGACACATTTTGGTTCAATACCAGGGTAAGAATAGGTGGTTCAGTGGATAGAAACCCAGATTTGGAATTAGGAAGACCGGAGTTCAAATCCAGTCTCAGACACTTAATATCTTTGTACCCCATGACAAGTCACTTAGCCTTTATTTGCCTGAGTTTCCTTATCTATAAGATGAGGATAATAATAGAAATTACCTTCCAGGGTTGTTAGGAGGATAAAATGTATACATATGTAAAGTATGTTATAAGCCTTAAAGTGCTGCATAAATCCTAGCTAGAGTAGAGAAGAATACTGGTTCTGGAGGTAGGAAGACCTGAGTTCAAATATAGCCTCAGATGCTTACTAACTGTGTGACCCTAGGCAAGTCAGTGAACCTCCTTTCAGCCTCAGTCTCCTTATCTCTAAAATGGGGATAATGATAGCACCTACTCCTTAGCCTTGTCACAAAGATCAAATGAGATAATATTTGTGAAGTGCTTTGCAAAGTTTAAACTACTATACAAATCCTCACTATAAGATATAAGGCAGAACTTTCTAACTATCAGAACCAAAAGTGAACTAGACTTCCTCCAGAGGCACAGTTCCTAGACACAGGAAACATTTAAGCAAAGGTCAATGACTGATTTTATAGGATCTTATAAATGGAGTCATTGACCAAGGCAGGCAGCATAATACAGTGAAATGAATAATAGCTTTGACATTAGAAAACCTGTGTTCAATTCTGCCTGCCATTTTTATCCATAAGACCTTGGAAAAGTCACTTGCCATTGCTACATCTCGAAGTTGTTTAATATTGTCTTTTATTCAGACAATGAGGGCTATAAGAGGCAAGATGATTGATTCCTAAAGACATTAAGCAGAGGTTAGGGGAGGTATCAGGTGGGATTTCAGTTGAACCTGAAATTCAAGGTAGGACTTGATGTATAAAGGCATGGAAAGACTACCTTGAACGAAAGGAAAGGCATGAGATAAGAATGTATATGGTGTTTCAGGAACATATTAGACATTCAGTTTAATGGTAGAGAAGGTTTATTTTGGGGAGCAGTGGGAAAACTGGAGACAGTTAATGCTCAGATTGTGGAAGGCCTTGAATGTCTATCTAGTATGCTAGTCATATAATAATTTCTTTGTTAATTTTTCACAGGTTCATAGATTTAGAGCTGAAAGGGACCTTAATTGTCACCTGGCTCAATCCTCATGTTTTAGAGATGAAGGAAATGAAGCCCAGAAAAGGTCAAGTGATTTTTTTTTTCAAGATGACAAAGATAGCAAGTGACAGAGCCAGGATTCAAACTCAGGTTTGTGGACTCTATGTTTAGCCCTCTTTCCACTGTTCCTCCTTTTTATTGCCACCTAGATTGTACATTTGCTGAGAATGGAGACAATTCCCTATAATTATTTGCATCCTCCATTGTGTCTACTACCTAATCCAGGAAAATCTAATACTTATTGCCTGAGTTTATTAAATGATTTCTAATTCCTACTATAAAACAATAAAAGTGATGTAATAAGATAAATACTGACTGAGAGTTAACTGAAACAAGTATCTCAGAATGCAGTTGCAAATTATTTTTATTATATGAAAAGGGAGGACTCTAGAAATACATTTAAATGCAATTTTGACTAAATAAGCTAAATAAAGGGATTAAGGACTCATCAATAACAAATATGTCAAGTAATTGATAATCCACACTTCAACGATGTGAGGTGAGAAGACATTTACCTATTGAGTGACTGAAATGACCAAAAAAAAAAAAATTACACATCTTGAAAATATCCCATATATATGATTCCTGATTTCTGTCCTGGATTTGTTTTTTATTTTACTTTAACCATTTCCCCCAAATACCTATTATTGCTTATACTAATGGCAAATATTGAATGATTTTATTCTAAAAAAAAGACATTGAACAGGTCACATAAGAAGGATGACAAAAAAAAAATAGATGAGATCTATAACTCAGACAGAATGCCATAGGTCTACATGTAGTTGATGTAAAGGGAGGTCTGGTGGGATAGCCTGAACAGTGGTCCAGTTGTTCAGGCAGAAACTGACACAGAGCAAGGACACCAGAGAGTGAAAACTAGCTACCCAAAGACTTAGCCTGAGGAAGAATAGACAGTGCTATAATACTTCATAAATAATAGGGGATGAGGAGGAAAAGTCAGAAAAAGAGTGAAGGGTGTTGGGGTGGATAGAAGGAAAACATAGCTTAGGGTTTCACACCAGAAAAAGAATCAGTCAATTGATGGGTGCCATCTAAGCTCCAGGTATGCTAGGTACCAGGAATACAAGTCCAAAAAATCAAGAAAATCCTTGGACTCAAGTTGTTCTGTTCTAGGGATGGGGTGGTGGTAGTGATAGTGGTGGGATACACAATGTTCAAAGGTAAATAAATACAAAATACATACATATATGTGTATATTTATATAATGCATATACACACATATGTGTATATCTTGTATTTATTTATCTATATGTGTATATATTTTATATATATATTTACATATAATAAAAAATATGAGGATGCACTGGCACTAACAGCCAGGAGATTCAACAATGATTATTCTTGAGCTGAAGCTGTGACAGGCAGTGGTAGGAATTCCAAGATACAGAGTTAAGGAGGAAATCCCAAAAGCAAGGAGAGGGATTTCTGTGTAAGTAAAACAACAAGTAGTCCACCTTGACTGGACAGACTGTGTGAAACAAAAAATCGGTAGACTGGAGGAAGAAAATGAGTCCCCAAGATAAATCTTTGTAGAGAATATGAGGCCCTTAGTTAATCCTGCATAATTTAGGTAAGCAAAAGCTTTCTCAGGAAATCCACACATTCAAAGGCTCTGAGAAGCCTTACAGTTGACCTGTGTAATTGAAAATTATTTCTTTTTTCCTCTTTTATATGTTTCTCTCTGTAATTATGTACCAATTGTCCATATATTCAGGAATTGGGAATACATAAGAATATATTATAAAATTCCTCATTCTAATCCTTTGCCTTGCTCAGAGAATAAATTTGTGGTTGAAGAGCTATCTTCTAAGATTTTCCCAGTTACAATCAATTTTATGGCTTTCCTAAACCATGGATAGAAGAAAGCATAAATCAAGGGGTTCATGGCTGAGTTATAATAACCAAACCAACAAAGGATTTCATAAATATAGGCAGGGGTGATGAAGCCTATGAATGTATCAATCAACGCATCAATAGAATAGGGTAACCATGAAATCAGAAATGCAATCACTGCAATACCCAGTGTTTTGGCTGCTTTTCTCTCCCTCTTGGACACTCTGGCTTTGTAACTTTCTGAAGATGAAGATTCCCCTTTGTTGCTTGTATTTTCAATCTTTCTAGCTTGGATTTTAGCTACAAGAAAAATCTTACAGTAAAGGATGATCATGACCAGAGTGGGGATGAAGAACAACAGAAAATCTACTAGCACCCAATTTTGATTCACATAAACCTGACAAGTCCCTACACAGGTGAGGGCACTTATTAATTCCTCCAATCCATCATCATTGGCACCTGTGTAGAAAACAGAACCACTATAAGTAATGGGGATAATCCAGGAGAGAGCAATACACAGCCCAGAAACATTCACTGTGAACTTGGTTGGATAGATCAGAGGGTCAGTGACAGCAATATATCTATCAATGGAGATGAAGCATAAATGAAAGAGGGAAGCATAACAAAATGCTATATCAACACAGCTATGAAATGTACAGAAAGTCTCCCCAAAGTACCAGCAACTCTCCACCGACCTCACCATGCTGAAGGGCATCACAGTGGCTCCCACCAAAAAGTCAGCACAAGCCAAGGAGGCAATGAGAAAATTGGCTGGAGAGTGCAGCTGCTTGAAGTGAAAGATAGAAATCATTACCAGAAGGTTTCCAAATACTGCAAGCACAGCCCCAGAGCCAAACACCACATAGAGGATCACTCGGGATCCCTGGGAATAGGGATTTTTAATACAGGATCCATTTACATTTTGAAAGCATAACTGGACAGCTGCAGGCTGGAATTCAGAGCTGCTACTCATGATTCTTCTTTTAGAAACTTGGAGTATCTGTGCTCTTGATTGTTAAATTCTTAATTCTCCTACAAAAAGACATGTTCCGTGTAAATAAATAAAATGATTTGGATTAAATTTATGCCCCCCAATTCTCCCTATTACTTCACTTTGAAGGCATTATGATCCTTTCCTGTTTTATCTATAAACTCCAAATTATTATGTATAATCACAAGATGAACCTATGACTGTATTTTCAGGGTTTTCAGTAAATAAATGAGCACCAAGTAAATCATTAACTTTAAGTACATGTACTTTGAAAGTGTATAAGCAGTGGAAATTCCATACCTGCTCTTCTGGTAACATTTCCTCCTGATCTTCTGTTCTGTTCCTGGAACAGCTTCTCTTTGTCAAAAGCTGGGAAATAGGACGTGATTATGCCGCTGCTGACTCACCTTTTATTCGACTTGCCTCCTGATGTTGTCAGGTTAGATTAATGCCCAAAGCACACTTTACTTTCAGGAAGTTTGCCAAAGAAATCTCGTCTACTGAAAACCCTTAAGATAGAATCCCTGTAGTGTAAGGTGTGAACTGAGAGGATAAACTTTTTTTTTTCAGGAATCATTACCAAGGAAAATTTCCTACAGAGCTACAGTTTGTATTCCAGTAACATACACACATCTATATGTATATGCATAGGCATATATGCATATATGCAGGCATATAACAATTCAAGAAACATGTATATAATTACATACATGTGTGTGCACATGTATGCACATATGCAGACCAAAATAAGTTACCAGGTTGTTACCCAGTTTATGGATGCCAATGTACTTAAAGTTCTATCACTTTTATACATGTTATCTAAATACATGTTACTGTACATGCACACACACAATGCAGTATAACAATGTGTGTGTGCATGCTTATATGCACATATGTAAAATGACCAAGCCTATTCATTACACAGTATGTGTTGTACACATGTACACTTACATGCACATATGTTTGTGTTTATATGCATGTGTGTACATACATATATAATATATGCACATGTATTGTGTTCATATGGAAGAATAGAGGATAGAGAGCCAGTCTCAGACTCATGAAAACCTTGGTTTATACTTGCTATATGACACCTTATGTCACTTTACTTAGTGCCCTAGCAACTCTCCAACTCCAAGTTGAAAAGCAGGTACTTATCTATATTGGTAGATGGAATTTGCTACATCAATGAAATCAAAGGTCTGGCCAAAAAAAATCCACAAAAACAAAACCCAAACCCAACCCTTGTGTGCCTATATTAATACTTCTTATATTAAAATTGATCTATAACCACAAATCCAACCAAAAATTTGGAAACTTTCTGTCTAATATCTTGTGATGATTAAAAAATTCTGAGACCAAATGTCTGGGTAAATTAAAATCAGTTTTATTAAGAACATCTAGAAAGTAGTCAGCAAAAGCAAGCACATTCTTCCCTCTGTAGCCAAAGAGACTACATGGCTACTTCTTTAGGGTTTTATGCCTTTTAGATAAGAACCAGCATTCAAATCTAAGTGGTTAATGTGATGGGAGATGGGATACGTATGTATGTATGTATGTATGTATATTTGGTGAGACAATTGGGGTTAAGTGATTTGCCCAGGGTCACACTAGTAAGTGTTAAGTGTCTGAGACTGGATTTGAACTCAGGTCCTCCTGAATCCAGAGCCAGTGCTCTATCCACTGTGCCACCTAGCTGCCCCAAGATGGGTTATATTTAAGTGGAGATCTTGGGGTATGTGATTGTGTCACTCAAATCTTGATCAAAGAAGCATCAATTTCCACATTACCTGTCTTGATAATAGGGAGAATCAATACTTCCCCAGACCTGTCTGCCCCAACCCAATGAGCAGGAATATACCGATCAGCCTAAACTTTAGAATTTCTTTTACTGTCTGATTAGAGCTTGACTTGGGGAAATAACTAAGAGAAATTGTCCACACTGGTTCATTTCTGAATGAGGAAGTAGAAAGGTGGAAAAACTTTGATCCTAATATAATAATCAGTTATTAAATATAAGAAAGAAATATTCATTTCTCACATCCAGCACTTAGCACAGTACCTGGAGTTTAATAAAAACTTGCTGATTGACTGCCAAAATCAAGTATTCAACAAATTGCTCATTAAACAGGAACAAAAATTCTAGCAGAATCCTACTTGTCAGTGGTTCTTGATGCTTCTCTCCATATGTTGGCCTCTTGAGCAACTATATTTAACTAAGACAAGTCAATCCTTTTGTACACAAACAGAAAGTTGTAATCCATAAAAAGTATATGAGCAAGGGGGGGTGGTGGAAAGAGAGAGAGAGAGAGAGAGAGAGACAGAGACAGAGATGGGGAGGTGGGGGAGAGATGTTCACTGGAGGTAAAATGGATTATTTTGATTATAAAAATTTAAAAGTTTTTGCACAAACAAAACCAATGCTGCTAAAATTAGAAGAAAATTAGGGGAGGCAGAGCCAAGATGGCGGAGGAAAGACATTAAACCCACAGGGCTCCTGATACAGTAACCCCAAAAATAGCAATAAAAGAACCCTTGGGGCAGAAAAATACACAAAAATATGGGCTGAGAGTTTTCTCCAGCTATAGATAGATTTCAGGGGGCCGTGCTGGGCCACCAATAAAGCCTAACCCTGCAATTGGGCCAATACACCAGATACCCACCAGAGGAATTTGCCCCAGTGCCTCTGAAGCAGCTGCAGCACCAGCACCAGCATCTTCTACAACCGAGCATGAGGTCAGACTGAACTGCTGGCCCGGGGGGTTGGGGGGGGGTAAGTGCCGGGGTACCAGTGGACTGGGGAGAAGGATTCAACTTTCTCACCCCAGTGGGGAACCAGGAAGAAATCCTGAGTGGCGGGAGACCCAAGTGGGGGAGGGGAACAGGGTTGCAGTCTCATCGGAACCTGAGAACCACACCACAGAAAGCTTTGTTGGTTGGGTGCTTAGTAAATAGGCCTGAGGTTATCTCTGGACCTGAGAACAGGCCAGGTGAGATTAAAGCCTGCCCCTCCTCAACCCAAAACACCTGGGACCCTCTGAAGCTGAGAACAGGAATGGAGCCAAGAAGGTTCTCCCCGCCCGCCCCCCCCCCCCCTCCCCAACCTCCAGTGGAGAGTTTAAAATCAAATGAAAGTGAGGCCAGGCAAGCTGAGAAAAAGCCCAACCATCCCCCAGGCAATGCTGTAGCTTGAACAGTGTGTTCTGGAAGCAGCACCACACTTTTAAGAAAGAGTTAAAAGCCAAGAAATAGTAAGCCAGGATGAGTAGGCAGAGAAAGCAGAAGACCATCGAAAACTTCTTTGGGGTAAGGTAGACCACAATACAACCTCAGAAGAAGAAGATAATAACAGGGTCAAAGCTCCAACACCCAAAGCTTCCAAGAAAAATAGGAACTGGTCTCAGGCCATGGAAGCTCTCAACAGGGACTTTGAAGAGAAAGTAGGAGAAATAGAAAGAAGATGTAGAGAAAAGGAGGAAAGAATGGAAAGGGAAATGAGAGTGATGCAGGAGAGGCATGAGAAAAAAGTCAACAGTTTGAAAAGCCAAATGGAAAAGGAGATTAAAAAACTGTCTGATGAAAATAACTGCCTAAGAATTAGGATTGAACAAATGGAAGCTAGTGACCTTATGAGAAACCAAGACACAGTAAAGCAAATCCAATTGAATGAAAAAATAGAGGGCAATGTGAAATATCTCCTTGGAAAAACAGCTGACCTAGAAAATAAATCTAGGAGAGAGAATTTGAAAATCACTGGACTACCTGAAAACTATGACCAAAACAAAAGCTTAGACACCATCCTCCAAGAGATTGTGAGGGAAAATTGCCCTGATATTCTAGAAGCAGAAGCTAAAATAGAAATTGAAAGAATCCAACAATCACCTCCTGAAAGAGATCCCCAAAGGAAAACCTCCAGGAATATTATAGCCAAATTCCAGAACTCCCAGGTCAAGGAGAAAATACTGCAAGCAGCTAGAAAAAAGGAATTCAAATTCTGTGGAGCTCCAATAAGGATAAAAATGATCTAGCACCTTCTACATTAAAGGACTGAAGGGCATGGAATATGATATTCCAGAAGGCAAAGGAACTGGGACTTCAGCCAAAAATCATGTACCCAGCAAAACTGAGTATAATTTTTCAGAGGCAAAAATGGGATTTCAATGAGAGAGGTCTTTCAAGCATTTGTGATGAAAAGACCTGAACTGAATAGAAAATTTGACTTTCAAATACAAGATCCTGGAGAAGGATAAAAAGGTAAACAGGAAAAAGACTTCATGAGGGATATTAAAAGATCAAATTGTTTACATTCCTACATGGGAAGATAATACTTTGAAATCATAAGAACTATCTCAGTAAGAAATTCAGGGGCAGCTGGGTGGTGCAGTGGATAGAGTGCCAGCCCTGGACTCAGGACAACCTGAGTTCAAATGTGACCTCAGACACTTAACAATTACTAGCTGTGTGACCCTAGGCAGGTCACTTGGCCCCAACTGCCTCACCAAAAAACAAAACAAAACAAAACAAAACAAAAAGTCTTCACAAGAAATTCACAGAAGACAGGGCTGAACTGAATATGAAGGGATGATATCTGTAAAGCATTTATGTTTTGTTCTTTGTAGAGCAGACAGGGTGGGGTGTCTTATGTCTGGGGCTGGATTTGGGCTTGGGGCCTCCTGGGTCCAGGTCTGGTGCTTTGTCCACTGTGCCACCTAACTAATCCATGATGACATCATTAAAATAGGGTTGAGGTGTAGGAGGAATAAACTGGGGGAGGGAGAAGGGGAGAGATGGTCTGGGGAGAGGTAGTTCACATGAAGGAAACAAGAAGAAAGTAGAAGAAGGGGAAGGAGTTGGGGAGTGAGTGAACCTTAATATCATCAGAATTGGCTCAAAGAAGGACTAACATACATACTCAAGTAGGTATAATAATATATTTTTGCCCTGGTGGGGGGGAGGGAGAAAAGAGGTGGGGGGGAAAGAAGGGAAGGAGGAAAGGGCAGATCGGGGGAGAGAGAAGTAAAAAGCAAAACACTTTCAAGGAAGATGAAGATGTTCTGCATTACTGCACCAGTATGACATATTGAATTGCTTGATCTCATAGGGAGGGTTGAGGAGGGAGGGAGGAAGAAAAATTTACAACACAGAAGTAGCTCAGGATCCCTGATCTCATTGGAGTGGGCTCATGGAGGGAATAGCTTTCCTACCCAATTGGGAGGATCAATCTATTTAACCCTGCAGGAAAATAGGAGGGGAAGAGGACAAGGAAGGAAGGGTGAAAAAAGGGAGTGCAGAGTGAGGGAGAGGATAGTCAGAAGTAAAACACCTCTGAAGAGGAATAGGTAAAAAGAAGATAGAGTAAATGTCATGGGAAGGGAGTGGGATAGAGGGAAATAGTTATGATGATTGATTATAATGGCAAAACGTATGGTACCTACTTTGCTGGGCTTTTATGAAGAAAATTCTCTGTCAAGCTTAAGGTACTATATAAAGGTTATGATGAACAGGACACTATCAGGAAAACCTGTTAAGACCTACATGAATGGAAGCAGAGTGAAATGTACTGTATACAAAATAACAGCAATAGTGGGGGATGATCTGCTGGGAAGCATGTGGTTATTTTCAGCAAGGCAATGATCCAATATAACCCTGAAAGACTTATGAAGATTGCAGCCCATCTGCAGAGAAAGAACTGATAGTATCTGAAAACAGATGGAAAGATATTTTAATTTTTTTTTTCATTTCCTCTTTGACAATTGCTTAATCTGAAGTTTTGGTTTTGTTGACTGTTTTCTCTCACAACTAGCTAATATGAGAATTTTTCCATGACTACTCATGTATAACTTATTTTGAATTGATTGAGTTCTTGTGGGTGGAGGGTGGGAATGGAGTGGGGAAGAGAAGTTGGAACACAAAGTTTTTAAAAAATTGATGTTAAAATTTTGTTTTCATATATATTTTGGAAAATAAAATTCTATTAGGAATTTTTAAAAAGAAGAAGAAAATTAGGAAATTGGAGGAGGGGGAGTCTTTGTAGCAAATTTTCTGATAAAGTCTCATTCCTAAAATATAAAGGGAATGAAGTAAAAACTATAAGAATATCATTCCCGAATTCATAAAAGTTCAAAGGATATGAATAGACAGTTTTCTGAGGGAGAAACCAAAGGTATTAATAACTGTATGAAAAATACTCTAAATCACTAATAATCAGAGAAATGTACATTAAAACAAATGAGGCATCAGCTCACACTTATCAGATTGGCTAAGATGACAAAAAAAGGAAAATGACAAGTATTAGAGGGAATATGGGAAAATAGGCATATTAATGCCCTGTTGATGGAGCCATGGACCAGTCTAAGCATTCTAGGAAGAAATTTGGAATTTTGCCTTCCCAAACCTATTAAACTGTGCATACCATTTGACCCAGTAATACCACTACTAGCTCTATATCTCAAAGAAATCAAATAAAGAAGAAAAAAGACTCATGTATACAAAGATATTTAAAGTAGTTTTTACTCTGTACTTTTCCTCTCTTTGGCACTTACCCCATCTTTCCAAAGAATAAAAAGATAGTGAAAGAGAAATGTTTTATTTGCTTTCTCTCTATTGCCACTCTTTTCTTCCCTATGTTCTGGGTCCCCTGGTAGTTTAGACTTAATACTGAAACAAAATAAGAGACTCGGGTGTCATTTAAGAGTTACTAAAATGAAACTTACTGAGGCACAGCAGGAGAAGGGTATTCAACAAGGATAGATATTGTGGATAGCTCTAGTTGATTTAGCTCAATGAAGCTCCCTTGCTTTGGTTGCCCTTCATTTTCCACCATCCAAACATCAGAGAAAGCATCTGGAGTCCTTTTGGATGTTTTGTACGCGGGATGTTTTTGTATTTAGGTACCCTGCTTGATTTCAACTTCCCAGAACAAGATGGCTCTCCCAGGATAAGGTCATTATTTTAAACTTACCACCATGCTGCTAAATCAAGCCTTGATTGACACCACCTCCCTCAGCCTCCTCTCCTCTCCAACAGAGGACTGGTGGTTGGAGAACCAAACTCCTCCCAGTGCCTTCTGGAAACTGAACTTAGTTCATTTCATTTTGAGTCTGTGCTTTACCTCGTTTCAGCAGAAATCTTGTTCAAAGAATAAGATGCCTCTCATCTGGGTAAACTCTGTTGATCTCCCTTCCCTTATCACTTTTCTACTTCCTTTTGTATGTTCTCTCCCCCTTCTTATTGTAATCTCCTTGAGGGCAGGAACTATCTCTTTTTATTAATATTATTCCTAGTGCTTAGCATAGTGCCTGGTACATAGTATTTTCCCTTCCTCAAGCTACCTTCCCACATTGATGTTTGTTTTTTTTTTACCATGACTAATCCCTCACTGATCCTACCATCTCTCTAAAAACTGTTTCCCTTTCGAATTTAATGTATGTCTACAACAAACTTATGTGTGCATACATATATGCAAACATGTCTCTGTGTGCATTCTACCTATCTTTTTGTCCAGATCAGAAGAAAATAAGGTTCATGTGAGGCCCTTTCCTCTTATCCATTCTTCCATGTGGTTATACTTCCTGTTTCTCATGCCTTGATTATGTGAGAGAATTAGCTCCCCCTCTCTTGTTTCCCCTTTCTTCCCTAGTATATTGTCTTTTTTTCTCCCTTTACTTTATTCCCTTAAGAGAAACAAAATAGAGCAAAAGCTGCCTCCAGGATGTCTGTCTGTCTTATTTAACTATCTCTGTGCCCTTGGAAGTCAGTCAGAATTTTAAAGGGAAAATTGTTCCTGCTTTCCCATTAGAATGTAAGAACTTCATAGTCCTATAGCCCTTTCTATCTGCTCAAATCTACTTACTTTTCTTTTTAAAATTTCTTTTTAATTTATGGAATAGAACAAGTATTTCCATAACACAGTATAATAAAAAGATGATTGAACTTGGAACTATTGTGAGTAATTTATTATTCCTTTAAAATTTATAATAATCATGTAAATCTATTTTTTTCCTTTCTTCTTCCTGTCCTACACTAGAGATAGCTACATTAGATACAAATAAGTAAATGTAAAATTATTCTATACAAACTTCTATTTATCAGTTCTTCCTCTGTATGAAGATAGCATCTTTAGATCTCCTTTATAGTAATTTGTCTATTTTTAATAGCCAAATGGCTTGTTTCTCAAAGTCCTTTTTTTTAAATTAATAAAGTATTTTATTTTTTTCCATTACATGTAAAGATAGTTCTCAACTCCTGTTTATACATGCTTTACAATTTCAGATTTTTCTCCCTCCCTCCCCTCCCTCCCCCCTCCCCTAGACAGCAGGTAATCTGATATAGGTTATATATATATATATATATATATATATATGCACACACACACATAAAAACATTAATCTTATTTCTGCATTAGTCATGTTATAAGAGAAAAAATCAGAGCAATGATGAGAAACCTCATAATAGAAAAAAAACAACAGCACCCAAAACAAAAGATATAGTATGGTTCATTCAGCTTCTATACTCCACAGTTCTTTTTTTTTCCCTTGGATTTGGAGATCCTCTTCTATCATGAGTTCCCTGGAACTCTTCTGTGCCATTGCATTGGTGAGAAGAATATAATCCATCACAGTAGATCAACACTCAATGTTGATGATACTGTGTACAATGTTCTTCTGGTTCTGCTCATCTCACTCATCATCAGCCCATTCAAGACCCTCCAGGTTTCTCTGAACTCCTCCTGCTCATCATTTCTTACAGCACAATAGTATTCCATTGTATTCATATACCATAACTTGTCCAGCCATTCCCCAATGGATGGGCACCCCCTCAACTTCCAATTCCTTGCCACCACATAAAGAGCAGCTATAAATATTTTTGTACATGTGGGTCCCTTTCCCCTTTCCATGATTTCTTTGGGAAAAAGACCCAAAAGTGGTATTGCTGGGTCAAAGGGTATGCACAGCTTTATCACCCTTTGGGCATAATTCCAAATTGCTCTCCAGAATGGTTGGATCAGTTCACAGCTCCACCAACAATGTATTAGTGTTCCAATTTTCCCACAGATGCTCCAACATTTATTATTTTCCTTTTTTGTCATTTTAGCCAATCTGATAGGTGTCACGTGGTACCTCAGAGTTGTTTTAATTTGCATCTCTCTAATCATTAGAGATTTAGAGCATTTTTTCATACGGGAATAGATAGCTTTGGTTTCTTCATCAGAAAACTGCCTGTTCATATCCTTCTCAAAGTCCTTCTTAAAACAATATTACTAATACTGTATACAATGTTCTTTTGGTTCTTCTCATTTTATTCTTCATTATTTTATGCAAGCCATTCTATGTTTTTCTAAGAGCTCATCATTTCTTTATATCACAGTAGCATTCCATCACAATAATATACCACAACTTGTTCAAATCTACTCACTTTTATAGGATTCTTTTGACTCCTCTGTTTATATTTAAAAGTCTCTACTCAGCTCTGATCTTTTCCTCAAGAACGTTTGAAAAGTCAGTGAGACTCACACCTTCCCCATGGATGAAGGATTTGAAGGAGAAGGCATCCAAGCATATTTTAAATAATAGCACAGTCAGTTTTGAGAACTACATTGGGTTTTTGTTTTTTGTTTTTTAGTGAGGCAATTGGGGTTAAGTGACTTGCCCAGGGTCACACAGCTAGTAAATGTTAAGTGTCTGAGGCTGGATTTGAACTCAGGTCCTCCTGACTCCAGGACCGGTGCTCTATCCACTGCACCGCCTAGCTGCCCCCGAGAACTACATTGTTGCATACATATATTGCAAAATTACCAAATAAAGTTGCAAACATTCTTTTTAAAACTTTTAATAATTTTTTTCCAGGAAAAGTCTCAGCTATCCTGTGGGAGACTTTGTAGGGAACCAGCTACAAGGTGATTTGATCAGTCTCTCAACACTAGACTTAAGTCTACTGTGTAGATGTCTCTCACTGAATATATTGTGGGCAGTCCCATGCCTGGACTGGAGATTATGAAGTGAATAGATAGATTAACATTTATTGAGTGCATCAATCACATATTTATAAAACATCTATTATATGTCAGGTATTGTATTAAGTCCTGGAACTATAAAGGCAAAAACCAGTCCCTACTCCCAAAGATCTCAGTCTAATGGGGGAGACAACATATAAATATCTATGTATAAATAAGCTATACATAAGATAAATTTTAAATAATCACAGAGGGAAGGCATTAGAATTAAAGGGATTGGGAAAGTCTTCCTATAGAAAGTAGGGAAGTCAAGAGGCCATGAGGAGGGGGGAGAACATTCTGAGCATGGGGGATTGTCAGTGAAAATGCCCAGAGTCAGGAGATAGATGATGTTGTTTGAGGAATAGCGAGGAGGCTAGTGTCACTCAACTGAGGAATATAGAAAGTTTGGAGAGTTAACAATACGAAGACTGGAAAACAGTGGGAAGAAAAGGTTATAAAGGACTTTGAATGCCTAGTGGCAGATTTTGTACTTGATCCTGGAAATGATAGGGAACCACTGTAGTTTATTGAGTAGAAGAGGCAACACAGATCTTTGATTTAGGAAGATCACAAACTGCTGAGAGAAAGACGGACTGAAGTGGAGAGACTTGTGTCAGGCTATTGAAATAGTGTAATTGTGAGGCAATGAGAGCCGGTACCAGGATGGTGGCAGTATCAGAGTAAAGAAGGGGGCATGTGGGAGAGTTGTTAAGAAGGTGAAATTGACAGGCCTTGGAAAGGATTGAATATAGAGGGTGAGAGAGAATGAAGAGCAAAAGATGACACCTAGGCTTTGAATTTGGTTGGATGGGAGGAAGGTGGCACTCTCTACAGTAAGGGGAGACTAGGAAGAGGGGAGGGCTTGGAAGGAAAGATAAGGAGTTTAGTTTTAGATGTGTGGAATTTAAGATATTTACAGAAATACAGAAATTAGATAGAGGAAGGAGCCAAATGTTATATTACTTACAAAGATCAAATGATCATAAATAATTGGAAGGGACCTAACATATTCCAACTCTTTCATTTACAGCTGAGGAAACTGAAGCCCAGAGAAGCTAAACACCTTCCATAAGTTCAGACTTATAAGTTAAGTATGAAAGGCTGTTTTGGAACCCATGTCTTCTGGCTATAGAGCCTGTACTCTTTCTGTTGGATCACTGCCTCTCTCTACTCTTTTTATTTTTCTTTTTGGTGAGGTAATTGGGGTTAAGTGACTTGCCCAGGATCACACAGCTAGTATGTGTCAAGTTTCTGAGGCCGGATTTGAACTCAGGTCCTCCTGAATTCAGGGCTGGTGCTCTATCCACTGTGCCACCTAGCTGCCCCACCTCTCTCTACTCTTAACTTTGTTACTAAATAATTGTGACACTTTAAAGATTTTTTTTAATCAGAGTCAACTACATACAAAGCAGTGGAACTATATGATTACTTTTTAGGGTTTCAGTGTTATGTGTCAGATAAATGATTAAGTTTTATGGAAGTTAAACAATGAAAGTCAAGAATGAGGGAAAAAACAAAAGAGGGGAAAGGAAAACCCAGTTCAGCTTTAGTTCTGACTCATCAGATGGTGTACAGAAATCATCTCAATGTGATTTAGAAATAACTTTCCTTACTTCTACCATGTCAATTAGGATTGAATATCCAGACCATTTATTTATTTATTCATTATTATTTAATAATTTATTCATTTATCCATTCTTTCTTTTGTCTATTTACCTATCATCTCTCTCACCCATCTATCTATCTATCAGTCAATCTATGTATCTATGTATCTATCAATCTATCTATTTATGTATGTATGTATGTATCTATTTATTTATGTATCTTTCTATCTATCTATCTATGTACCTATCTATGGATCTATCAATCTATCTATCTATCTATTTATGTATGTATGTATCTATCTATCTTGCAAGCATTTTAAATCAAGGAATAGAGGAGAAACTAGAATGGATTTTGAAGTTCTAATTCAGGATGATTCAGTGGATACTAAAGGATGGAAGCATCTCCCAAGAGGTGACACAATACCAAGTCAACCAGGACAAGGTTAAGGTAGTCAAAGGATTGTGAAATAGGTTTGGGAAGTAACCTTAGGTGAGAATTGATCATTGATGGATTAAGAAACTAAGGCCCAGGGAGGTTAACTTCAAGGTAGGAAGTAAGGAGGAGATGAAGATTTGAAAGCAGATCATCTATGTATGAAATCAACATCCCTTCTAATATGCTACCTTGAAGAACCTAGAAACCATGTTACCAGTTGGCAAGTATAACATGATTGTTCCCAAGAAAATGGAAGAATTCATCACTATATTTTGGACTGGTTATATCCAGTATGATGTCAATGATATTATGATGAAGGTAAATGCTGGAGTCACAAATGAGAAGAGTAGGCATCTCCAGTCATTCACGAGAGACAAAGTTTAATCACAGGGTGCTCAATATATATACAGAGGGATCAAATGCAGCTGGTCAGTGTGTCCATCCAGTGGAACAAACTCAAACAATGTAACATTAGGACTTTCACAATGATGAATATAGGAACAAAATGTTCTTTACAGGGAATGGCTAGTTTTAACCAAAACACATTGTTCAGTGTGTTCTATTTGATTTATGTGTTTGCTAATTTTTGTATCCTGGCCACAGCCTTGGAGTCGACCCTGAGGTCATTCCTCAGGTCCAGTAATCATGCTATATTTTGTTAACCAATTCCAATCTATCCCCCACAGGTAAATAACCAAAGAGATACACATCTGGACTGATATTAGATTTAAATTTGGGGATGAGCAAAAAGGAAAGATTCTTATGAGCATCCATGGGAGAAGAGGAGAGAAATATTTGTCTTTCTGTATATGATCCTTCTACTGACAAGAGAAATTGGAATTTGAACTGTATTGAGTGAAAAGCTCATTCCACAGAGTCACCAAGCTAGAGATAAGTGGTCATGATAGACAAATGCAATTTTCTTGGAGAAGAATGGGTTGGAAAAGCATTTATTAAGCACTTTTATGGACCAAGCATTTTGGTAAGTACTATATTAATATAAATTTGAAAGATTTCTTGCTATTGCAGAGCTTACTTTCTAACTGGGAGATGAAGTCCATATAAGAAAATTTAATGGCAGAATATATGGAAGGGCCTGGAGTTCCTTAGAGTAGTCAGGGATGATGGCAAGTCCAAGGGGTTCATTGTGGTGTACTGTAGGGATGGTGAGATCTGGGTGAGATTCGAGTGAGTGGATTTCCTTATTATTACTCCTCCCCTAGAAAGACAAGAAAGAGGAAGGACTGGAAAGTAACAATTCTATGAACAAGAGACAAACACTTTGTTTTTTCATGAAGAAGAAGAAGAAGATGTAGACCAGATCCTTGACTGGATGCCATTTTGCAGATCAACTTCACTAGAGAAGGATACAACTCTGTAGAGGAGAGCATAACAGATTTGGATGGAACAGTTCTAGCAGCATTAGTGGCAGGATTGGACCCCAGCCCTTTGAATAGCCTGTCTCTGCAATACATGATTAGTACTGTATTTGATAATGGCAGAGGGAACCATAAGCAGAGTGGTCTGCCCTTTTAGGTAGCAGATAGATTGCCCATGGTTTCTCATTGGGAGCTCAACGGTACTAGGTCCTCATTCTGTTTGGTAAAAGGCTTATATAACAATATTGAACTGGACACTATTTTTCCACAAAAGTCATTTAGAGAGAAAATATGAAAACTAAAAATTTCAATCCACCCCCCCGCCTCTACCCCTTCCCTCCCCGGCCCACTCTGTCTTTCACTTTTACATAAACAAGATAACTCAGTGAGAGCTTAAATAATAATTGCTAACATTTATATAGAACTGTAAGTTTTGCAAAACATTTTACAAATGTTATCCCATTTGATCTTCACAACAATGCTGGTAGAGAGGTATTACTATTATCTCCATTTTATAGATGAGGAAACTGGGGCAAAGGCTAAATAACTTCCCTAGTCACACAGATATTAAGTTTCTGGGGCTGGGTTTAAATTAAAATCTTCTTGATTTCAGGTCCAGGGTTTCATCTGGTGTGCCATCTAGCTGTCTCTCTTTCCTGGATGCCCTTGGGCAGTATTGGAAAGCAGAGTTGGTCAGTCCTTAGAACCAGGCTTAGGAAGGCTCAGTAGCATAACTGAGTTAGACTCTGATGACAAATTGTTCTTAGAAAATATATCTAGCTCCTACAAGAAGTTCCAAGGCTGACATGCATGTGTATCAAATTACAAGCAAGACAAAAATTAGCTCACATTTTGACATACATATTTATTAGGTCCCTTTCTACAAATCACAGTACAAAAAGAATCAGGTTTCCTAATGTGCCTGGTGTACTCTGAAATGGACAAAAACTAGTAAAACTTTTCAATGTTTTAAGATCTTTAATGGAGTGCTTTGTAAAAACAAATACATCCACAACTTGCCTTCATTTAATTTTTACTTTAAAAGGAAAGTAGGAGGCAGCTAGGTGGCACAGTGGATAAAGCACCAGCTCTGGATTCAGGAGGACCTGAGTTCAAATCCAGCCTCAGACACTTGACACTTAGTAGCTGTGTGACCCTGGCCAAGTCACTTAACCCTCATTGCCCTGAAAAAAAAAAGAAAAACAAACCAAAAACCAAAAATAAAACAAAAAACCCAAAAACTATCTTTAAAAAATTATTAAAAAAAGGAAAGTAAAATACCTTGGAATTTCTGAATATATGAGGTATCAAAAATGTGTTATCCTTAATGACTTGATAGCTTTTTTTTTTTGCACAGAAGCTCAATAATGTTTGCATCCTTATTATAATAGCAAACTGAAATATATGCAGATTTTTTGGTTTCATTTACTTTATACTGAATTTAAAAATACAAGATTTTCTATAACAGTAGAATAGGAAAAAAAGATGATTGCAAATGAACCTGCAAATCTATTATGTATAATTTGCTTCCTGTTAAATATATAATAAAGTTATTATGTAACTTTTTTTTTTTCCCTTTCCCCCCCTCCCCTCCACCCTAGAGATGGCAACCATTAGACACAAATATGTGTGTGTATGTGAAATCATTCTATCCATACTTATAGTTATCAATTCTTTCTCTGGATGCAAATAGTGTCTTCCTTCATAGGCCCTTTGTAGTTAATTTGAGTATAATAGTCAAAATGACTTAGCTCTCAAAATTGTCCTTAAAACAATATTGTTGTTACTGTATAAAACATTTTCTTGGTTCTCCTCATTTCACTCTTCACTGAGTGAATAGCAAGTCTATCCATATTTTTGTAAGATCATCAAGCTCATCATTTCTTATAGCATAGTAGTATTCCATCACAATCATATACCACAACTTGTTTAGCCATTCCCCAAATGATGGGCATCCCCACAATTTCCAGTTCCTTGCCACAAGAAGAGCTGCTATAAATATTTTAGAACATAGAGATTGTTGTTGACTAATTGACACAGTGATGGTATTGATGGGTAATTGTTGTTGACTAATTGACACAGTGATGGTATTGATGGGTAAATAGTTTGATAGCTCTTTGACCATAATTTCAGTTTGCTCTCCAAAATGGTTGGATCAGTTCACAGTTCCACCAACAATGAATTAGGGTCCCAATTTTTCCAAATCCCCTCCAGTATTTGTCACTTTCTCCTTCAATAATTTTAGCCAATCTGATAAGTATAAAATGATATCTCAAAGTTGTTTTAATTTGCATTTCTTTAATCAGTGATTTAGAACATTTTTTCACATGACTGTAAATTGTTTTGATTTCTTCATCAGAAAACTTCTCATTCATATTCACTGGCCATTTATCCATTGGGGAAGTGCAGAATTAACTGACCAGGAATTATTGTACCTGTCAGATTGTAGAAATTGTCTATTAGATTAATGGAATGATCAAATAATTATGAAAGCCAATCAAAACCTGTTTTACTTGCTAATTTGGCATTGTTATTTGTGTTAGGAAAATAATAGAAATGAAACAAATGTTAAAAATTGTTTTTACATATAATTTGTGAATTTTTTTTTTTGCAGGGCAATGGGGGTTAAGTGACTTGCCCAGGGTCATACAGCTAGTAAGTGTCAAGTGTCTGAGGCCGGATTTGAACTCAGGTCCTCCTGAATCCAAGGCTGGTGCTTTATGCACTGTGCCACCTGGCTGCCCCCGAAAAAAAATTTTAAAACAAATATCAATGACTAAAAAACAACTTATAAACCAAACAATACTTTTCCATAGGTAAAGGTAACCCTAGGTAGTTCTGTGGTTGAGGAGGAAATAGGAACACAAAAAGGAAATGACATCTATGGTAATAAAGTAATTGACTGTGAGAGTGATTTCTTTACCTGTGTAGACAATATATCAATAAATATTTTATAAAGTACCTACTATGTGTTAGGTACTATGCTAGGGACTGGGGATACAAATGCAAAAATGAGACAGTCCCTGATCTCAAAGAGCTTGCCTTCTAGAAGATATAGCATGTTCATATATAAATAAATACAGGATATGTACACAATGAAAGGGAGAGCAGAGGGTGGCTAGCAATTGGGGAAATTGGGAAAGGACTCTGGAATGAGGTAGAGTGACCCTTTAAATGAGGGGTGATGAGAAGTAAAGGTGAGGAGAGAGCATTACAGGCCTAGGGGACAGCCTGTGCAAAGGTGGCAATATATTTTTATTATTTATTGGATGTGTGAGCTATACTTTACTTCAGTCTTCAAAACACTAGGAAAAAAGAAACAAAGTTCTCAGATCCAGAATGAAGCTAATATTGCATGGGCTGGAGAGAATGAGGGGAGGGGCAAGAGAGACAGAGAGATAGAGAGAGAGACACACAAACACAGAGATAGAGACAGAGAAACAAGAGAGAGAGACAAAGACAGAGAATAGTGTAGATACATCACAGATACTTTTTTTTTTTAGTGAGGCAATTGGGGTTAAGTGACTTGCCCAGGGTCACACAGCTAGTAAGTGTTAAGTGTCTGAGGCTGGATTTGAACTCAGGTCCTCCTGACTCCAGGGCCGGTGCTCTATCCATTGCGCCATCTAGCTGCCCCACAGATACATTTTTAAAAAACAACAAAGAATCATGAGGAAAGTTAAAAAAAAACCACTTAAAATAGGTGATTTTTTTTCTACTTCATTTGAGATGCCAACCCAAGAAAGGAATTAGAATGAAAAGTGCTATGAAATAAGAAAAGAAAAGAAAAAAAAAAAGAACCAAGGGAACCCAGGCATGAGGTGTGAGCTATATCTCACTTCAGTCTTTAAAACAGGAGGGGAAAAAGATACAAAGTTCTTAGATCCAGAATGAAGCTATATTGAATGGGCTGGTGATAATGAAGGGGGAGACAGACAGACAGACAGACATACAGAGAGAGAGAGAGAGAGAGAGAGAGAGAGAGAGAGAGAGAGAGAATGAGAAACTTTTCTACTTCATTTGAAATGCTAACCCAGGAAAGGGATTAGAATGAAAAGTGCTATGAAATAAGAAAGAAGAAAAAAAAAAGAACCAAGGGAACCCAGGTTGTTGGAGGTGTGAGCTATACTTCAGTATTTCAGAGAAACTAAGACAGAAAAGATACCAAATGAGAAGAAGCAGGCACTGGTGGGAAGCTTTGAAACCTTGTAATTTTATTTGGCAAATGCATTTTACCAAATGAATTTATTGAACTGAAATTGGAGGTTTGTGTCTCATGTAAAGAGCAACAAATTTTTTACATATTAAAAAAGTCCTTCATCTTAGGTTTTTCCACTGTTTGATAATAGATTTCTTTCAAGTAAATTTTAACTTCTTCCATTGGAAGCCTTTGCCTGCTCAGAAAACAAATCTATTGTTGAAGTGTGACCTCTGAAGACTTTCCCAGTGACAATCAGTTTAACAGCTCTTCTAAACCAAGGGTAAAAGAAAGCATAAATCAGAGGGTTCATGGCTGAATTATAATAATAGGCAAACCAAACTAAAATTTCATAAATATATGTTGGGGTGATGAAGCCTAGGAAAGCATCAATTATTGTTTCAACAAAATAGGGGAACCATGAAATTACAAATGCAATCACAGCAATGCCCAGTGTTTTTGCTGCTTTTCTCTCCCTCTTGGACACTCTGGCTTTGTAACTATCTGAGGATGAAGATTCCCCTTTGCTACTTGTGTTTTCAATCCTTCTAGCCTGTTGTTTAGCTATTAGAAAAATCTTAAAGTAAAGAATAACCATAACCAGAGTGGGGATGAAGAACAATAGAAAACCTACCAATGACCAGGTTTGATTCATAGCAGTCTGACAGCCTCCCACACACTTGAGGGCACTTACTAATTCCTCCAGCCCATCGTCATTGACACCAATGGAAAGAATTGAAAAGACGTAAGTAATAGCAAGAAGCCATGAGACTGTGATGCACACTAAGGAAACATTCAAAGTGACTTTGGTTGGATAGATCAGAGGGTCAGTGACAGCAATGTATCTATCAATGGAGATGAAGCACAAGTGAAAAATGGAAGAATAACAAAATGATCCATCAAAATAACAGTGAACTTTACAATAACTCTCCCCAAAATACCAGCAACTCTCCACCGACCTCACCATGCTGAAGGGCATCACGGTGGCTCCCACCAAAAAGTCAGCACAAGCCAAGGAGGCAATGAGAAAATTGGCTGGAGAGTGCAGCTGCTTGAAGTGAAAGATAGAAATCATTACCAGGAAGTTTCCAAATACTGCCAGTACAGCCCCAGAGCCAAAGGCCATGTAGAGGATGATTTGGGGTCCCAGGGAGTAGGGAGTCTGAATGCAGGACCCATTGATATTCTCATAACAGAGCTGCACTGCTGCAGGCTGGAACCCATTGTTGCTGCTCATGATTCTGGTCTCTGAACCTTGCAGAATTTTCATTAGCTTGTGTATTTTTGGTGTTATTGAAATCTATAATTCTTTCCTTAAGATAAAAGATGCATCGAACTAATACCTTAAGAAATCTACCAGTTGCTATCTTTAATTAATTATGAACTTTTCCATTGATACTATGAATTACAAATCTTCTCATGCTTATTCAGAAGATAGCTATCTCATTCAGAAACACTTTTGCAACTAATTTCAAAGCAATTAATTAATAGTCTGGGCAAATCTTCTAAAGATCTCTATGACACATGTGAATGCCTTAACTGCTTATTTAATAAAATTTCTCTTCGACCTTCTAGTTCTTTACCTTTGAGGAGCTTATCTTTGTCAAGAGGAGAGAGATGTTATGTGATCACGCAGCTCAAAGGTTCGCTTTTATTCCAGTGCTCTCTCCCATGGTATCTGTAAACAGTTAATGCCCAAAGCACCTGGAAAGTCAACCAAAGAAATCCCCATCCCCTCAAAACCTCCAAGATGGAATCCCTATTGTGTGAGGTGTGAACTGCGAAGACAAACTTTTTTCCAGTCATTATTAGAAAGATTGCTTTTTAGTCTATAGGAAATCTATTAACTTGACTTGGCAATATATACACATCTATACATAGAAATTTTGTTTCTTTTATGGATTTCATTATTTTATATATGCATGCATATATATTTGTACATTTAAAGAATAATAGTGAGCACTTACACATCAAATTAACATTTGCTAAGAACTTTACATATGTTATCTCAAACCTCACAACCCTGAAATAGATGCTATAATCTTCATTTTACAGAAGGGGAAACTGAGGCTGAGAAATTAAATTCCCTGCCCACAGTAACACAGCTTGAAAATGTATGAGGCAGCCATCAATCACAAGTCTTCCTGTTTCTTAATTCCTGCATTCTATCCACTGATCCACCTAGTTTTGTTTTTTCCCCCTAGTGTCTCTAAACATTTAAAAAAAAAAGTCTGGGTAAATCTCTGGTCTCACAAAATTTTCTGTGAAGGACAATTGATATATGAAACAAACCACTAAAAATGAGAGAGCCCTGACTCTTTTGGCCTTGGGGCAGACTGCCATGCAGTAGGAGTGTGGGGGAGTAAAAAGGAATCCTGCAGGAAAAGTCATGAGTTCAAATCCCACAATGCCACTTACACAAGTGACAACCCATCCATTTCAGTTTTCTCATCTATCAAATATGAGCCTTAGACTAGGTGCCCTCTAAGCTCTATGCTCTAACCCATCTTTGATGGATTTTAGAAGTATCTATGCCCTGTGATACTTTCTTCCCTTTTCCCTTTCCCTTTTCTTTGACTTCAGTTCTCTTTTTCTGTCATCCTCTCATGCGGTTTTCCTTTGAGATAGTAGGGCCAGAGACCAACACACTCACCTCTGATCCATTCTCTGCTCAGCTGTCAAATAGATCTTCCTAAAGTACACACCTATTCATATCATCCCCCCATTCCGTAAACTCCTGTGACTCCCAGTTACTTCCAGGTGAAATATAACACCCTGTTTGGTTCTAAACAATTTGGCTCCTTCCATGCTTGATGGTCTTATATGTAATCCAAGATTCAGCGGCACTGGCTTCCTTGCTATTCCTCCTGCACGATGCTAAGTATCCAAGCTTGGAGTGTTTTCACTGTCTCTTCCCCATGCCTGGAATGTTCTGCTTCCCAACTCTGATTCTGAGTTTCCTTCAGGTGTCAACTAAGATTTCTCCCTTTTTCAAGAAAGTTTTGCCAGTCCTTCTTAATCTTAGGGCCTTCCCTCTGAGACTGCCTCAAATTTATACTGCCTATGTTTTGTTTGGACATAATGATTTTCACATTGTCTCCCTCATTAGACTGTGAGCTCTTTGAGGGTAGGGACTGCTTTTTGCCTTTCTTTGTATCCTCAGGGCTTACCACAGTCTCTAGCATAGAGTTGTTCAGTCATTTGGTCATGTCTGACTCTACTAGAGTGGTTTTCCATTTTCTTCTCCAGTGTGTCCCCATTTTACAGATGAAGAACTGAAGCAAATAGGGGTTAAGTGATTTGTCCAAGGTCACAGAGCTAGTAAGTGTCTGAGACTGAATTTGAACTCAGATCTTCCTGATTCCAGGCTCAGCTCTCTAGCCACTGCACCACCTAGCTGCCCTGGCATGTACTAGACCCCTAATAAATGCTAGTTGTTGACTAATTGACACATGTTGTATTAGCATGAACAAATATGATGCAGATGATGAAACAGTTGGACCACCATGGACAATAATAATAACTATATTAATAATAAACTCACATTTCTATAGCACTTCATGATATGCAAAATGCTTTATCAACATGAACTCCTTTTAGTCTTAAACAACCCTGGGAGGTAGGTGCTATTACCATCCTCTTTGGAGATGAGGAAAGAGAGGCAGGAAGAAGTTAAATGATTTGCTTCTGGTCACATGGCTAGTATGTGTCTAGCTTTGAACTTGTCTTGCTGACATCAAGTCCATGGCTGTACACTCTTCCCACCTAGCAGCAAGTATGAGAGCTCTGATCAGCACTCCTTCAGAGCAACAGAGGCTGTTCAGCATGACTCTCCAGGGGAGTCTTACTTATTTTCCCATTTTACTTTGTCTGAGTCATGGATTATATGCCCTTCCCTCTATTCCTTTTCCACAAGGAGTAGGAACATGTGTGGTTACATTTCCCTACAACTGTACTTGAAGATAAGAATAAAATTTTATGAATTCTAGGAGAAAATTGGTTGCAAATATATTGGTAGGGCAGGTAGGTGGCAAAGTGGATAGAGCACTGGCCTTGGAGTCAGGAGGACCTGAGTTCAAATCTGGCCTCAGACACTTGACTCTTACTAGTTGTGTGACCTTGGGTAAGTCACTTAACCCCAATTGCCTCACTAAAAAAAAAAGAGTATTCCAGATTAGTTGAACTATTCCTGCAAAAGAAAAACAAAACCCAATTTATAGATGAGAAGATTATTTGGCCTATAATCACTGAAAACAGGATCACAAGAGAGGTTTAAAAAATACAACCATGAAGAATATACTAAATAATAAAAGTAATTATCACATTTTATAAATTACTTTTATGTAAAATGTAGATAGATTGAGCTTTAGGAAGAAAGAAAGAACAGAGACCATCAAAGGATTGACAAAAGAACCTAAGGGGCTAAAGATATCAGAAAAATTTAAAGATGCCAGAGAAGCAAAATTGGAAAAGTTGAACTGATTTGGCATAGACTAACTTTCATCATGTGTTGTGTAAACCTAATATTTGTTTGTGGGGGGAAAGAACAGGAGATTGCATTAACAGGTGGTAGGAGACAAAAGAAGTGGGTAGTACA